>NW_027453842.1:35000-335000 GCF_040206685.1 Ascaphus truei
ATTTTTGGGTGATTTGATGACCACTGATTATGGCTATTCGCACTGCCCAGAGCGCAGGGCCAGGCGTGGTGGTTGCTGTGCAACATCTGCACTGTGATTGGTCACAAGGTAATCTATGTAAGGGGATAGGGACCTTCGAGACCTCTCTGGTGCAATATGTGGCAGAGAACTTTCAAATTCTCCACTTTAAAATCCTGCTCTCTGCTTCTCAGGCAACTCTGCACAGAAGCACTTATAATGTCCCACTCGGTTAGACTCCCAGTTCGGTTTCAGGTGTCTCCAGCACAGCCTCGGAGCACACCACTTAGTTCACTTCCACGCTAGGATCAGACAGACCTGGCACTCTGATCAGGTTCCACTAACATATATACACCCCGGCCATATGAAATTTGTTATAGGGTAAATTACAACTGTAACGGGAGACCAGAACTTTCAATACAGGACACAATAGTTGAATAAACAAAAATGTATATCTTGCAAACATACAAAACACACCATGTACACTCACCAACTGGGCCTGGAGGAGAATATAGACTGAACTATGTGCAGGGGCCTGCTTTAGCTCCTCCTCCTGCTTCTCTGTGCTATTTGTCCAATAGCACTTTCAAAAAACCAGCCAGTCGCGTCTCAGATCAACTCCAAAACTTGTCTGGTACTCTGATTGGCTGCTCCCCTTACATAGCCCTCGGTTGCCTATTGTTTCCATGGAGCAGGGGCCACCGGCCAATCAAAGGGCATATTGTGACGGTGCAGCCAATCAGAGAACAAGAGCTTGCCAGGCTGCACCAATTATATAAGGGACCGGCTTAAGGACTTTAGGGCGCCCATCGTGGAGTGAGCGTCTGGCGAGCGAGAAATTCAAACTGACCATTGGAAATCGTGCTATGGGGCTCAGACCCGGCAATGGCTCCCTGGCCAGCCCCATACATCCCGCTGGGTAGGTGCCTTAGCGTCTCGGGTAAACAAAGGGTCTGCGCTGCCGAGAACCAGTTCTCCGTACCTGAATCACAACCCTTCCCCACTCACCATAGTCAAGGTACTAAGCCGCTCCCGATCTCTGACACAAACCGGCATTTCTCTGCATGCAGCTTGGCTAAGTGAATTACTGTGTCTGCATGCAGAGAAATGCTATCACAAAAGGACAGTGCTGGTTGCCTTACTAACTGTATGGGAACAATCCCTGTTCCCCAAGACACAGTTTCCCCCCTTCCAAATATCACACAGTTATATAGCTCTCATCTGGAATAGGTTACACACAATACTTTACATTCCAGGCAAAATGAGCCTTACAGAGGTGACCATTACACACGGCTTTGTGGCAGCCAGACGGGCTTCACCTTTATTATGTGAGGGGTGCTGCACTGGAACTAATCAACAAACTGGTCAATGGTAGCAGCGGCTACAGGCGGGAGCTCGGCAATGGATTCCCCGGATAGCAGAATATCCCCCGCTGGGCTTGGTGCCGTTATATCTGGAGGAACATTCAAATACTCCGATTTTCAGGCAGATGCCTCCCCCCCTCAGCCCCCCCCCCCCCCCGAGTTGTGTGCAGGGCTAGTAACTCCTCTATGGACGTGACCTTAGCCAGCATGCACACACAGAAATCTGGGTTTGTTATCCAAATGGGTGTGGGTGAAGTGCTTAAGACATTGTTAGTCAGGAGGGGTGTGTACTCTGGTTTAGGGAACGATGGCTCGAGGAGCGGAGCCTTTGTTCATTCCAGACTCTTAGTAGTCTTTCTCTGTGGTAGGTATCAGGCCGGCCCTGGGAGCCGTTGCTGGGTATTGGCCCTGTCGGCATGATTCCTGGTGGTCATTTTGAATTTCCCATTGTGCTTAAGCCTGCACCTTTGGGCTGTGCTTGAAACACTTTGTCACGGGAGACCATGACAATTACACCGGGGGATCCGTATACTAGACAGAACTGCAGAGTTGAACAAAAGGGAATGCATTAGAACATTTCACAAAACTCTAGTACAGGCCTGCACAACTCCAGTCCTCGAGGGCCGCAAACAGGCCAGGGTTTCAGGATATCACTACTTCAGCACAGCTGGCTCAATTAGTGGCTCAGTATGACTGAGACACTAATTGAGCCAGTTGTGCTGAAGTAGGGATATCCTGAATATCTGGCCTGTTTGTGGCCCTCGAGGACTGGAGTTGTGCAGGCCTGCTCTAGTACATAAAACATATACACAAACTCACCCAACGCGGGGAACAACAAACAACCTAAAGTCCTACGTGTGGGGACATCTGTCTTGAATATTTACCCTCATCCACATTCCCAAATTTGTGCCACTGTCCTTGGTAGTATGGGCAGCACTGGTTTGCTCTCCATGAGCCAGCATTTTCAAAGTTTCTTCCATTGCTTCCCTCCGGATCACCCATTAACGACTTTGAATATGTAATGTGTCCACTTTGGCTTTCTGATAACTCTGGAGCCAAAGCCGGGTTTCCACTTGTATATCCCTCGGTCACCATTCACCACCATGGAGGAAGAAGAGGGCCGGCTAATCCCAGGGCGGATAGTCTTCAGGGTCCAATCAGTGAGTGAAGGCTCGCCTGCATCGGACCAATCCTTAGTGACGGCGGGTTACAAGACTTCCAGTACAGCCCACAGGGGCATGCTTAAATTTAGCGGGGCATTTGAATGGACCAATGGGAATCACAACAACAGGGCACATTCCCGGCAACGGTTCCCTATGTCCGCTCAAAAGCCCCTGAAGGTTTAGGCAACTCAGTGTCTGGAAAAAACACTGGTACCCCTGCGGGGAGCCACTTTTCCCACACCTGAGTCCAGAGCCCTGCCACGCTCGATAATATTTCAGGCCACTCGCCTTATCTTGCCCAAGATCTCTTGTATTTAGATTGGATACTGATATACCAATTATCCGCACATTTAACATATTTAACATCGGTTAACTCCTGGTTCCAAAAGTGCTGAATCCAGGCTACAACATATAACATCAGACCAATGTAGTCACAGTATACAGATATGTGACTACAGGCGGGCCCCGCTAATACGGCAAGTTCTGCTCTACGGTACCCTAACCGGATATTTTCTGCGCATCTGCAGACCTGCACATCCACCTTCTGTGCATGCACGACCTCATGCGCAGATATGGCGGCCCCCTTCTCTGTACCACAGTATCAGCGGAACACTGAAAAGTGGGGCCCTACTGTATTCATACATGAATAAATATAGCATATTATTGACAGGTAGGGATAATGGTGTGTTTGACCTTTATTAAAGAGCAGCCACATTTACCCCTACTGTCATAGTCTCTTTGTCAGGCTAACATATTTCTTATTACAAGAGCATTTGATAATATAAACCACATATGTGGTGTTGCAGTTCAAATGGCATTATGTCTTCATGTTCTCAATGTGCTGTTCTTCTGTCTCTGTAACATCTTAAATTAAAGTGAATGTCTATGTTAGGGTTCTGGTCCTGGCTTTGGCTGCAATTCACCCTTACAAGCATTCAGAGCTTCCAGACAAAGGCCTCCCTATACTTGGCAATTGGAATCACCTGGGTCTGGACTCACACTGCAGTCTGCTTCTTGCTGCCTGCTATGCAGCTCTGTCCCTATTGGCTGCCTATGCTATTTAGGGTCAGCCCTTCCCCCAGGAAGTGGCTGAGCATAATCCTTTCTTGGTGTTACTGTGCTGACCACAAGCTCCTTTGCTTGTCTCTTCTTTGCCTTCCTGTGCTTAAGCTTCCTGTATCCTGGAGCCTCCTTTGTCCAGAGTCCATTCCTGTGCCGAAGCCCCTGTGCTGAAGCTTCCTTGTTCTCTTAAGTGTTTGCCTTGTTTATGCTGCAGCATCTATGCTGAAGCACCCTTGCCAAAGCTCTTCCTGTTTCTGAGGACCTCCTGTGCTGGACCCCCTGCACTGCAGGATTCCTGTCCCGGAGACCTCCCCTTGCACTGCAGTGCCTATGCTGAAACCCTACACTGACGCTCTCCCTGATGCTGACCCCGGTCTGTGACCTCAACCTATGCTCCTTTTGTCACGCTTGTGCTCGCCACAAACCAAGACCGGACCGTGGTGCTGAGGTGGGGCTGTGAATACACGGACCTTAGGCCAAAAAGCCTGTTCTGGATTGCGCAGTTCGTAGTCGTTCATAGCAGGTTCAGGGCTGGAGAGGCCAGGGTAATCTTTTGACACGCATGGGTCTTGGTTGGAGACAGTAGAAAAATTGTTATCCAAGCAGGGGTTCGGCAACAGGAAATCAGGTGCGCTCCACTTCAGCGTAGGAGCAGCAGCAGTGCGGGAGTGGCCTCTGTGCGAGGAGTGGGAATGGCCCATGGTACCGGTCGCAGCAAAGGGAGAAGGAGGCCGGAACAGGCACACCTCCGGGCAGCGTTGGCGAACCAACGCTTCAGCACGGAAGTCCAAAACAGGCCTCTGCGAGGTGAGAGCAGCAGACCTTGGACTCAGTAGGCAGACCTCTGCTATGGGAAAAGGCAGCAGGTCACAGGAACAGGGATCAGGAACAAGAATACAGGAACAGGGCGGCCAAACAGGTAGCTTGTGGCAAACACAGTAACATCCTAAGTGAAAGGACTATGCTCGGCACTGAGGCAGTGTGAGAGCACAGTATAAGAAGGCCAGCGGGCTAATCCCAGGAGAAAGATGTGAGGGCATTCCTCCACTGAGAGCACCGAGGCAGGGCGACAGTAATTGTGAGGGGAGGTTATCTGGAAACAGCACAGTTCTGTAAAGAAAGGGTTTCCACCAAACCCAGAAACAAATTCCTTACAGTAACCCCCCCCCCACTCCCCTTTCAGGTGAGAACTCTGGGCGAACAGGACCACTCATAGATCTGGGAGACATATCATTGTCCCTGAACTGTCTTGGTGAGGAGTAGATCCATAATCCCACAAATCATTGGCAAGCGCCATCTTTAGATCAGAGAGCAGTAGCACTGCAATTCTTGGTATATGGAAAGCAACACAAAATGTCTTGGAAATCCAGAGCTGTGGAAAAGCAGGTGATTCCCGAACAGGGAAGTCCAAAGTACACCAGCCAGGTGCCCGGTCCCTAGTAATAGTCCGAGTGTATAGGACAAAAACACTGATTGTTGGTCGGATATAGCAGAGAGGCCTTCTGGACAGGCAATGTTTTTGCTGGAATCGGTACGTAGAAGCTTGAGAGAATCTTTTGCTCGCCAGGAATTCCGGACCGTTGTTAGTAAGGGTATAGGGCTGGAGGGTTCACTGCAAGATATTGACGCAACCCCTTTGGTACAGTCCAGGCCTGTTCCCCCAAAGAAGTCAAAAGTGGAGGTTATACTATTTAAGTAGTTTCCTGCCGTGGCACTGGCAAACGATAGGTCAGCATTCCTGGGCATCTGAGGTCTACGAAGCATCCGGTCCGAAGTCTGGACATCCGGGAAGGGAGCAGTAGGCACCAAAGAACAAGCAGAGAAAAGCATGCCCGTATTCACCGTGGGAGGACAAGAAACAGGAACGGACACCACAGGGGTGAAACAGTCCAATAGGGGTTTTTCAATCTTTGGCGAGGGCAACATGAAATCCAGAGGAAACACCTCAGCCACCACACGGGGCCCTGCGGGGCATAGGATCTGCTAGCAAAGTGAGAAAGCTTGGACCCATATAGACTTTATCCGGTACAGCAGGAAGCAAGGTGAGCAGTAAACCTGATTTAGAAACAGAAGTCTTGTATTTAGAACTGGGTATTTCAAGCACAGAGGAAGGATCGGGAGAACATGAACTTGACTGAGGAGTGGAAGTCCCAGAGTCAGAGGCTTCACGCGATACTGTTGGGGAGACAGTATCAGATATCTCTATTTCGAACACAGGGTCCTTGAAAGCGTTAGATACATTAGGTACTAGCGAAACCTCACTGGAAGGTAAGCCTGAGTTTGCAGCTGAAGTAGAGCGATCTGTAGTAGTGATTTGGATCAGAACAATCGTCTGCAGAGTATCTGTCCCCGTCCAGATTATTTTCCTACGTAGGTAATGCGTGCACTGAGAAAAGATCACGCTGACACACGTTCAGTATGATAATGTCTGACTTTATTCCTACACAGCCTGCGTTCATATACAGGGGCTATAGGGGAGGGGGTTTGTATGCAAAAGAGCTAGACAGCTCAGTGATTCTTTTGTTAGGTCTCTTCCTTGTATGGTCTTGTTGTTGTGATTTATGGTCTTGTTTTTGTAGTTTTTTGAACACATCATTGGAGTGGAATTCCTCGGTGCCATCTTCCATACTTGATGGGAGGGGTAGCTGTGGTAGCCATTTTGAGTAAGGAATCATAGCAAAGTATTACAGATGAAGAAATAGGCATTTTATCCAATCCATCACAGTAGGTACCCCAAATATTGTGGAAAAATCAGAGAAGTGTAACTTGGTTTTGAACCCTGGGTCCTTTGAATCTGTAGGATAAACAGTCACTACAGAAGATTCCAACAGAGATAACCCTTAGTTGGTTGTAGCAGCCATGTAGTCTGTAGCGGATACCTCGAATACTGTGGGAAAAACAGCGAGAGAGTATTATCTGAGGAGTCGGAATGCCAGACTCTAAGGCTAAGCGTGGAGTTATAGGGAAGTTAGGAAGAAAAAAGCGTTCTCAGCAGTGAGGAGCTTAAAGTCATTCTTGGTTATCACAGAAGCTGCGGGAAAATCAGTGGAGAAACAGTTTGTTCCTGAACCAAAGGATTGAACAGCAACAGTGGTTATACTAAGTACAGCACCGGAGTCCGAGGAAGGTATACTGGACACTGCCGAGAGTACTTGAGGAGTCAGACTGGGTGTTTCCATGGGGTCCAAGGACATTGTGCTTGTCTCTGAAATGGGTGGTTGGGAAATAGCAGAAACCGGACCGAACACTTCAATTACATTCTAGGAGAAAGAACTATGCTCGGCACTGAGGAAGTGTGAGAGCCGAGTATAAGAAGGCCAGTGAGAGAGGTGTGAGGGCATTCCTCCAATGAGAGAGCACCAAGGCAGGGCGACACTAATTGCCAGCACAGGTGGATGTGAGGGGAGGTTGTCTGGAAACAGCACAGTTCTGTAAGGAAAGGGTTTCCACCAAACCCAGGAACAGATTCCTTACACCTATGCCGCCTGCCCTAACCCCGACCTGGATATATATTGTTAACCCTGACTTCTCCAATCCTGACCCGGCTACGTTTGACCACGGAATTCACACTCGGGACCCGTCTTTGTGGTCTAAGGTTGGTGTATAACCATCCCCACCTCATCCCTGCAGTCCAGTCCTGGTTTGTGGCGAGCACAAACCTGACAGTCTACTACTTTGCATAATACACTTGTATGTTTCCCTGAAGATCCTGGCAGACTTACATGGTCACTCTACCTTATAATTAAAATGCAATTTTTTCTGGTGTCCTTTGCAAGAATTGTGGCAGGGTGAGCGTGCACTTTCAGAGAGAGATATGTGGGCCTGAATACCAGAATCCTTGTCTAAATGAAATAATATCTGGAGGCTGAAAAAAAAGAGGACGCTCTGAAGAAGTAAACGTGGAAGCAAACTTGTGAGAGACGAAATGTGACCACTAAGTTTAGAGTTGTGTATCTAAGGCCCTGAATTTTGTCAGCCTCCAGATTGTGCTACTAGCTAAGATCGTGCTACTGGCTAGAGCCACAAACAAGTGATCTAAACATCCGGGCCTTAGAGCCAGGATTTACAAGCATAAAGGCCCTTCTCAAAGTCAAACACAATGTCCATAAAAAGCTTTGTCACATTGGACCTTCTATAGGAGAATCTCAACTCTCTAAACATTGAATAAAAGTCTGAGGCAAGAAGACTTCCATTTTACCCAACCAACAGTGGTGTGAATATTTATGGTATCCTTTGTGTGGTTATTAGACACTTTGGGGCCTATTCACTAAACTTTGATAAGTTCAGTGCATTGCTGAACGAGTTTGCATTTTTGTTTGAGTCTATAGATGTAAGGCTGCCTGTCTATATGCCAGGGGTCCCAAACGCGCACCAATATGCCTGTCAAGCATTTGTGGCTGGCCGTGACTAGCCATTTCATAGATCAGGGGTCGCAAACATGTTGATCGTTAGCTACGGGTAGCTTGCCGGCTGCCAGTGAGTAGCTTGCCGCAGTGCCGCCAACAGCTGTTGTGCTTCTTGCTCTTTCCTTCTGCTCCGGACGTCGGGCACAACTTCCGCATCTGTGACACTGGAGGCCACCCCCAAGGTAATTGTGTGTTTGTATGTTAATTGGTTGCTGCCTGCTACTCTCCTGGACTCTCAAGTGTGCGCCTTGGACACAAAAAGGTTGGGACCACATGTGTAGTGAAAAATAGGGTAAATGCTGCACACCATAAAATGAGGGGGAAAAAATCTGATACTAATATCTGTGGTCCTGGTTCCACGGACAGCCTGCCAATAATCCAGAATGAATCAAAACTAATGCAGCTGAAACATAGCACTATGGATTTTCATCAAGCTAAAAGTATTGTGCCAAAACGAAACACATTGTTTCTGCCTCTAACTGGCCTTTCACTTGATAAAAGCCAGTTCGAGGCCGAAAAATTGTGTTTCCTTATGGCACAATAAATGTTACTTGATGAAAATCAGTAATGCTCTGATTCATCTACATTAGTTTGGACCCCAAGTGTAGGACATTCAAGTACCAGCAAACGTGGCAGGCACCAGAATGTGTCATATGGCCTGTCACAAGAGACCAGAACTTATCACTGTGACCAGACAGGACAAAGCAGTTCAATAAATGTTTATATTCCAGCCAGAGCCAGCAACCTCAAAACAAAAAACATAATTGAGCTATTCTCACTAAAACAGGGGCATACGGAAGGGATCTGAGCTGGCTAGGTGCTGAGCACCACATTGAAGGCTTACCCGGGACTTCCTTCCACTCTCTGTTGAAGCAAATATCGTCTAGACTTCTCCGGTACAATTTGCAGCAGAGGCCTTTCAAAAGTAATGCTTAATAGTCCTGCTCTCCACTTCTTCTCTGTCAAGATACAGTTCATAGTACAAAAGATCTTTTGAATGTCCCACTGGGTTAGACTTCCAGGCCCATGTCTGGGTGTTTCCAGCACAGTCTTGGAGCTCACCGCTTAGTTCACTTCGACGGCAAGATCAGAGTGAACTATGGAATGCTGATTGGGTTCCCCTTTCATAGATTCCCTGCTTCCATAGGAAATCATGGTAGAATTGCAGGTGACCAATCAGTAGGTTAGGGTTCATCTGTAATTGGCCAATCAGATGAGGTGGGGCTAAGAGATGTAAGGGCCTGTGGAGGGAAATACAAACGAGTCAATGGGAGCAGCACCTATCAGTGTGGACTCAGCAATGGCTTCCCCCAGCTGGCTGGAATGATTTTCCCCCCTTGGCTGGCACCACTCTGGCTTGGGAGGTAAAAAAAATGCTCCACTTTTATGGTGGATGCCCTCCCTCCTCCCCCAGTCAGATGTCCGCCAATTGCCACTCTCCTTTCTTTCTACACTTCACCTGCTTCTCGAGTCACAGCAGCAGCCATTTTCCCTAAACATGTGGTCCATGTGGTCTGCACAAAGGGTTTCTCATCCCCACATGCCCAGACTTTGGATATGCTTAACTGTTGCATAAAGTAAAGAAATAAAAAACATGTCTACACTTGCAGTTGAATAAAGAGTATATTTTACATAGGATGCATAGGCTAGCGGGCTTTTAAATACAGGGTAGCTAACGTGTCTGATGGTTAGATGAGCTCCAGGTAAGGACGAGCCCCAGGTATTAACCTTTATTATACTTGTGTGTGTGTATTATACTACAGTATATGCAAGTGATACAATGCTAGGTAAAAAAACATCTCTAAATCCTCTCATTGAAGCCTTTGCTGTGTGTATTATAATATATGCAAGTGATACAATGCTAGGTAAAAACTATCTTTGAATCCTGTTTCATCCTACCCTTAATTAAATTAAGCATTGAAACCTAGGCAGGGAACACCCTGTGTAGAAAACCTTCTGTTTGAATGTGCCTCAGATGTGCTAATTAAGCAGACAAAAGTTTAAAAGGAAGTTCAGAAGAAGTGGACACCCCCAACTGGCCCTGATTCCTGCATTTGAATTACACTGGAAAGGAGGGTATCATCTATACCAGACTGCATCATTACTGCTGTGATGCTGCCTTTACCATTTATATTTGCTGTGTGTTCACTTCTTCTCAAATTATGCACTTCTTTTTACCAGCCTCAGTATGTCTCTAACTCCATTCATATATCTCCATCTCTCCTTCCTTTACCACTTCTCTGTTCACATGAACTCCTTTCTTACCTGCGTCCTCTGACACCACACAGCTATATCCCCTGCACTAAAAAACACCCCTACAAATCATCCTCACACATCCTCTTTCTATCCATGCTTCTCCTCCTTGCTTCTGGGGATATCTCTCCCAATCCTGGTCCCTGCCTTATTCCTACATGCTCTCGTCCTCGCCTGCCAATTACAACCTCTACTCCTTCTGGTGTGAACCCCTCCAACCTCACACCCATCCCCTGCCACCCTCCCTCCTCTCTCCCTTTCTCCTGTGCCCTTTGGAATGCTCGCTCCCTTACTCACAAGTGCCTCTCTGTGCATGACTTCTTTCTCTCTCACTCTGCTCCTATTTGCTATAACTGAGACCTGGCTCACTCAGTCTGACACTGCTCTGGAAGCTGCGCTCTCCTATGGTGGCCTTTCTTTCTCCGACACTCCGTGTCCTGATGGCAGGGTTGGAGGCGTGGGACTCCTGCTCTCTCTCTGCCGTTACCGAACCATTCCTATTCCTCCATCTCTTGCTTTTCCCTCCTTTGAGGCTCACACTGTCCAGATCTTCTCTCCCTGTCCATGTGGTAATCATTTATCGCCCACCTACCTCTTGTCACCCCCCTTCTGCCTTTCTCACTTTGAATCATGGCTCTCTTTCTCTCCTCAGACTCCCCTGTTCTTCTCCTTGGGGACTTCAATTGTCATATTGATGGCCCCTCTCTCCCTTGGACATCCCACTTTCTCTCTCTAACCTCTTCTTTTGGTCTTCAACAGTGGTCTGCAGCCAGCACCCACAAGGATGGCCAATACTTAGACCTGGTTTTCACTAAAAAAAGTCTCTCCGATTTCTCCATTTCCTCTTTTCCTCTCTCTGACCATCACCTCATCTCATTCTATCTCGCTTCTCCCTTTCTCCACCTCCATCTAACCCCCGGTTCTGCAGAAACATGCGCTCTATTCACTTTCCTGACTTTGAATCCACGTTACGCTCCTCTCTCAGCTCTGCTACAGACCCTGACAACCTGGTCAGGAACTACAACTCTGCCTTGTCCTCCTCTCTTGATCTTCTTGCCCCGCTTTCTCTCTGCCGCCCTCGCCCTTCTAACCATAGGCCCTGGCTAAATTCCCACATGCTGCGTTCCTCCACTCGTTCCTCTGAACGCCTCTGGATTAAATCTCATACTCTCGCAGACTTCCTTCACTACAAATTTATGCTACTGCACCGACACACTTTATTCGAGCAAATACCCAGTATGTACCTGGCAGATACCTGGAATGCGCCGCTCCTCACCTCTGACAAGCCCCGTTGCCTTTGCCTTCCCAGCCTGGGTTCATGCCTGGCTG
This sequence comes from Ascaphus truei, assembly GCF_040206685.1. Taxonomy (NCBI): domain Eukaryota; kingdom Metazoa; phylum Chordata; class Amphibia; order Anura; family Ascaphidae; genus Ascaphus; species Ascaphus truei. The sequence continues at coordinate 46,596 of NW_027453842.1, forward strand.
ATGGGCGGCTGATCTGTTAAATGATAATGATTAGGATTTAATAGGCTGCAATGCTTCGCGTGTCTACCAGATGGCATAAATTCATGAATTGTAATGCAGTATATATATATATACTGTGCAGTATTGCAGCCAGCGGGAATAAAATGCTTCAATCCCTGCTTGGAAAATACCTCAATGCACTCGGGCAGAAAACAGTCACAAACCTCAATACACCCGGGTATACCCGAATTCGTGGGACTAGCCGAGCTCGAATAAAGTGTGTCGCCAGTGTATCCTGTTTCAACTCTGCCCTCTCGCAAGCTAAACATGTCTACTTTTCTTAACTAATCAAAATGCACAAGTCTAACCCACGCCGACTGTTCTCTGTCTTTGATGCTCTACTCAAACCACCCTCAGCTGCCTCGCCTTCCTCCATCTCCGCTCAGGACTTTGCTGACTATTTTAAGGAAAAGGTAGAATCCATAGGTCAGAACATCCCCTCTGTTTCTTCCTCCCATCCTACACCTCTTTCTAACTCTCCTCCTGCCTTCCTTGACTCTTTTTCCACTGTCTCAGAGGAGGATGTGTCGCTGATGATCGCCTCTTCTCCCTCTACCACTTGCTCTCTTGACCCCATTCCCTCTCATCTCCTAAAACCTCTTGGTCCTACTATAATCCCTACACCCACACACATTTTTAAATCCTTCCTCTGCTCTGGAACCTTTCCATCCTCCTTCAAACATGATACAGTTATACCATTACTGAAAACAGCAAGCTTGACCCTACCTGTTTTTCTAACTATTGACCTGTCTCCCTCCTGCCTTTTGCCTCTAAACTCCTTGAACATCTTGTATTCTCTTGCTTGCTCCATTTTCTCAACACCTATTCTCTCCTAAACCCTCTACAATCTGGCTTCCACACTGCTCACTCCACGGAAACAGCCCTCACTAAAATAGCTGATGACCTCCATGTCCATGCTGCCAAAGACAGAGGTCATTACACTCTGCTCATATTACTCGACCTCTGCAGCATTTGACACCGTGGACCACCCTCTTCTCCTCCACATTCTCCATACTCTTGGTATTAGGAACAAAGCTCTATCCTGGATCTCATCCTACCTCTCCCATCGTACTTTCAGTGTCTCTTCTGGTAACACCTCCTCCTCCTCTATTGATCTCTCTGTGGGGGTACCCCAGAGCTCTGTACTGGGACCTCTTCTCTTTTCTCTGTACACACTCTCTCTAGGTGACCTAATAACATCTTTTGGGTTTAAATATGACCTCTATGCTGACGACACACACATGTACTTTTCAACACCCGACCTTACACCTGCTGTACAAACCAAAGTTTCTGAATGTCTCTCTGCTATATCATCCTGGATGGCTGTCACGAGCGCTTGCGACAGGCTGTAATTTACACCAAAACTATATATAAATATATATATACCTGGGTTTGAACTGGGACGAGACTTAAGATATAATAAAGTGATTTTATTCCTTGATAGGTGAACACAACAGATATGTACAAATAACAGGCAAAATATAGACACTTACTTAAAAGATGAAAATAATGAAAACTGTCCCAGCTGGACTGGCAGTTTCATGCAGCAATCAGCCCAAGACATTGCATGGAATTTCTTCTCAGCAAACAGGAAATCATTCAGCAAACGAAGACACAGGAATATAGGGAACAGCAGTTTATATATCCTTTGTCCCTCTATTCTTAAGCACAGGGGATTGGTTTTCAATTACCTCCAGCCACTCACTAACGTGGGAAAGCATTCTGACCCATGCCCCCCTGCTAGTTGGCACATGCGCAGTAGAACTCTGGGGTCAGAACTGGGACACCACATGGTCCAAAAAGCAACTTGCTACGACCTAAGAAACCGGAGTTACACAAATGTACATTAAATCATTTTAATACAAAAATCTCCATTGAAAAATAAATCTCAGCTTTTCACTAAATCCCCATTGAAAACAACGGGCTCCGCCGCCATGGGTTTCAATGGAGCAACTCCGCCGTTGTAGTCAAGGGGGTTTCCTACCATAGACTTTCAATGGGGAACTGCCACCATTGAAGTCTATGAGAAAATCTACAAATCTTTACAGTCGTCCATACTCCGTCTGGTTGGTCTGAGGGGGCTGGAAATGGGCATGCATTAAAGTAGGAACCTTGGCTACATGTCACCCAAATCCCATCCCTCTGGGCATTCCAGAACCGGAGATATGGACTTACACATTTCAACATTTTACACCTAGTCATTTTTTTCACCATGCGGCTTTTCTCCCATTGGAATCAATGGTAAAAGCCCCGAACTTTCAAGGGGGTCCATACTCCGTCGGGTTGGTCCAAGAGGGTCAAGGATGGTTCTGCAGTGATGCCGGAGCAGTGACTACAGATACCCCAAACCTTGATCCTCTGGTCCCTCCGGAACCGAAGATATGGATTCCTAAAATTCAGCATTTCACACTTAGTCATTTTTCTGAGCCGTTTCTGCCGCCGCCGGCAAAGCCTATGGCGCGACCCGCTCTATCTGGTTCGACCCTTATCGGGGGTCCAGGATTCGGGGACCCGGTTGTGGTCGAGTGGGGGGAAGCCTAGGAACTAGGGGCAAAAAGAATTTTATTTCTAGGTGCCCTAGAACTGTTTATTCCCACATCAATTAACTTTGACCTTGACTCAAGTGATCGTAACTCTTTTTAGACATTGTATCCGCTTTGTGGTTTGCGGTCTGGACGGCAGCCAACTTCTTCTTGAAAAGGTTACCTCGAGGCATCTCCATTGAAGTCAATGGGCCCATTGACTTTCAATGGGAAACCGCCGCTCTCCCTCTCGGATGCCACCTGCTGGTCTTTACAGGAAACAGGACCAAAACAGCACATTCTGCCATTGGAATGCATTGAGCCCTAATGGCGGCCAATGGGGACCTGCAAAATGGTGCCTGAAAAGGCGGGAAAACTACACAAAGAGCCATAATCATTAAAGAACTATTAACCCTTATGCTCCCGGATGGATTCTAGTGTGTGTGTGATGCAGACACCGATTAACACAGACATTACAATGGAACAGGGGAGAATACATTTACAGGTCATAACAAGGGTTAAATCACATTTCTGGACCTCAGTCCAGTTAACCCCCTGTCTCCCTGGTGCGGTCAGGGGTGGCCAAATGGGGTGCAACCCCTTTAATACCGGGCCACCCCCTTTCTCCCTCTACAATGGCCCTCTGCCGCCATAAACTCAACATGGCAAAAAACGAACTCCTCATACTTCCTCCCAAACCTGGCCCTACTACCTCCTTCCACATTACTGTTGGAACTATGATCATTCACCCATTAGAGCAAGCACGCTGCCTAGGGGTCACACTCGACTACTCCCTCACATTCAAAACATATCTAAAACTTGTTGCTTTTTCCTCCGCAATATAACACAGATGTGCCCTTTCCTCTGTTGCTCGACTGCTAAAACTCTGACTCAGGCCCTCATTCTCTCCCGTCTTGATTACTGTAACCCCATGCTGTCTGGCCTTCCTGCCTCTCACCTGTCTCCACTACAATCTATCCTAAACGCTGCTGCCAGAATCACTCTACTCTTTTCTAGATCTGTCTCAGAATCTCCCCTCATGAAATTGCTCTCCTGGCTTCCGATCAAATCCCACATCTCACACTCCATTCTCCTCCTCACTTTTAAAGCTTTACACTCTTCTGCCCCACCTTACATCTCAGCCCTAAGTTCTCGTTATGCACCATCCAGACTCTTGCATTCTTCTCAAGGATGTCTTCTTTCTATCCCCTTTGTATTTAAAGCCCTCTCCCGCCTTAAACCTTTTTCACTGACTGCCCCACACCTCTGGAATGCCCTTCCCCCTCAATACCCAACTAGCACCCTCTCTATCCACCTTTAAGACCCACCTTAAGACACTTGCTTAAAGAAGTGTATGAATAGCACTGTGGATATTACTGGACACATGTTACATAAAGCTTAGCCCCCTGCAGACGCACTTACCAGAATTCCCTCCTACTGTCTCTGTACGTTCTCCCTACCTACCAATTAGACTGTTAGCTCCTCGGAGGAGGGACTCCTCTTCCTTAATGTTACATTCATGCCTGTAGCACTTATTCCCATGACCTGTTATTTATATTATCTGTTATTTATTTGTTTACCACATGTATTGCTACTGTGAAGCGCTATGTACATTAATGATGCTATATAAATAAAGACATACAATACAATACTTGTTCCTGGTTACCTTTCTGTCACACCTCCCCCTCTAACCCAAGAGTTCATGGGAAAGACCCATCCTGGGATGACCCCCCCAAGATTAAGGCCAGCTTGGGCTCCAGAGTCATCCTCTCCAGTATACCTGGAAGTCCAAGTACTCTGGGGTTTTGGTAGCAGGCTCGGGACCGTGCTAGGACCCTATGGCACCCACGATCTACTGGTGGGCCTGGGTGAACCCCTGGTTTATCCAGGTACGCAGACTCTTGGGATCAGCCTGGGCAGCATGGGAGTTGATCCTGGTAGGGTTCAGGATTTATCTCCTACTGATTTGAGACAATCTCCCCTGGTATAGAGCAGGGTGTTACAGTTGTGATTGGGGCCGCTGGAAGGTCCTTTGGAACATACAGAAATAATTTCCCAAATCAGAACCGAGCAGCATATCAGTATTGAGACGGGGCAGCACACCTACCTTGCAGATCCCATTGCCAACGGCCCAGTCCAGGTACTACTGGGCAGTACCACACACAAATGTACCGGGGCACAGGATGAGAGATTTGACTGGGCCCCCACCCCCATGTAAGTAGCCTTACAAGAACCCCCATCCTTTTCAGACATTGCAAGCCCCCTTTACTATTCCGCCCTTTCGTACCTCTTTGTGGGCCCCCTCCTCTCCCCATGTATTTCTCTTCCCCAGTCTGTCTCTCTTCACTCACTCTCCCCCCTCCACTATCATTAAATTAACCCCCTCTACCTCAATCTCCCGTACACACACAACACTGGTACAACCCCCTACCTCACAATAATACACCCCACACCCAAAATGCAATACTCTTCCACACTCAAAATACAATACCCCCCACAAACCCAGCATACAATACTTTGCCACACCCAAAGTACAATACAACCCACTCCCAAAAAACATACCCCCACACACACACTACAATACAATACCCCACCTCACACACCCAAAATACAATACCACCCCTCCACACATCCAAAGGCAGTGCTGGCTGCAAGTTGAAAACTGACAGACTGGTTTAAATGTCGTGCTTCAGGAAGGCAGACAGCCTCATCTTGGGGTGTCTTTGGCACAGCCTTGCTTAAGACTTATTTGTACCTCTGTGATGTGGCAAGGGTAACCAGGCTATATAATAAAGGCTAAGCCCTCTGGTTGCCTTGGGTCCCTGGCAGCTACCTATCCCTGTAAGCCAGGGGGCAGGTATCTTTGCATGAAAGTTAAATTGACCCCTGCTTTTCACTTTCCATGTTCCCTTTAGCCCAGACTCATGACACTTTCTGTGTGTAAGTTTTAGGTAGGATATTTGGGTAAGAATGCAATTATTTTGTTTGTAGGAGTTTGGGGAGACCGGAGCTACCGGTAGTACCTTTATTCTACCCGTGAGCAGGCATGATTTGCCGGTACTCGTGCAAAATTACATCTGGGCTGCCCCGTGTGCCCCAGACTCCAGATTTTCGAGCCCTGATATCTCACTCCTATTCCCTTACAGCCATGAGTCTCCCCATGTATTAAAATATGTTTTATGTTTCATACATGTATTTTAAGGCTCGGTGCAGTCAGACAGGGCAGCTGCTTAAGGTGCCAGCAAGTCTGCATAATGTCTGTAGTTCAAAGAGGAGACAGGATGTTGAGAGGTGTGGTGGTGCTAAGTGGACGGGGCAGGGCGGAGTACTGAGTCTGGAGAACAGAGACAAACTGTGGGGAGGATCCTCTGGCCTGCCAGACTTAATGGAGCCTACTCAGTAGGTGGCAATGGGTTGACTGGGGCAAGTGGAAGTATGTTGGTGTGTTTCCCATTGGCCAATTCATATGTCCTGTCCCCCACATCCCGAACTGGCATGGCATGCACCCTCCTTTGATGTCAGCCAAGAGATGAGCCCCTGTTTCTATTTTCTAGTGGAATAGGGTTTCCACGCTCTGATTGGTCGCTCCTCCTAACACCATGCTAAGTATAGCTTAGTGGAGTGTATGTAAGGAGATGACCAAGGCAGAGAACCAGACCATCCAGTGACTTGTGTCGATGAAGGTAAGGTGGGCTTTTCAAAGTTACTCTTTTCGAAAAAGCAGAGGAACCGGGGGTATATTCCAGTCAGGGTAAGCCCACTCCAAGCGGGCACCCAGCACTTAGGAAAGTGTACATTACCCCTCAGACCTCCATTAAGTGTGCTTTTGTTGTCTGTCTATTGTGTATATATTCTTGTTGTACGCAGGTTTTCCAAAATAAACTCCATTTTGTTTCTACTACTCAGTTTTGCCTATTGTATGATCAATGAACATATATAAAAGGTGTTACAAGTACCTGGTCTCCCATGACAACCTCTCCACGCTAGCCTGAGCGAAGTCTCTAGAGCTGAGATCGGCTGCCCTTTTTACAGATTCCCAGCCTCCATAGGAAATCATGGAGAACAGGGCAGAACTGATCACAGCTCAGATACCGTGAGTTGGGCCAATAACAGCACGATGGGCAATCTGGGCGGCGAGTATGATGGGGAGGCTGAGGTAAGGAGGGTGGAATTATAAACCAAAAATGAGAACCGCTCTTACCTGCCAATGTTCTCAATGCTGACCCGATATCTCTTTATACGCCTCTCTGTCTGGGCAGACTGGCACCCAGATAGGAGGTCGACCAATCCCCACTCTTTTTTGTCATTAACACATTACTCAAAAACAGCAAGCTTGACCCTACCTGTCTTTCTAACTATCGACCTGTCTCCCTCCTGCCTTTTGCCTCAAAACTCCTTGAACGTCTTGTATTCTCTCGATTGCTCCATTTTCTCAACACCTATTATCTCCTAGACCCTCTACAATCTGGCTTCCGCACTGCTCACTCCACGGAAACAGCCCTCACTAAAATAACTGACGACCTCGATGCTGCCAAAGACAGAGGTCATTACACTCTGCTCATATTACTCGACCTCTCTGCAGCATTTGGCACAGTGGACCACCCTCTTCTCCTCCACATTCTCCATACTCTTGGTATTCGGAACAAAGCTCTATCCTGGATCTCATCCTACCTCTCCCATCATACTTTCAGTGTCTCTTCTGCTAACACTTCCTCCTCCTCTATTGATCTCTCTGTGGGGGTACCCCAGGGCTCTGTACTGGGACCTCTTCTCTTTTCTCTGTACACACTCTCTCTAGGTGACCTAATAATATCTTTTGGGTTTAATTATCACCTCTATGCCGACGACACACAAATATACTTTTCAACACCTGACCTTACACCTACTGTACAAACCAAAGTTTCTGAATGTCTCTGCTATATCATCCTGGATGGCCCTCCGACGCCTTAAACTCAACATGGCTAAAACAGAGCTCCTCATACTTCCTCCCAAACCTGGCCCTACTACCTCCTTCCACATTACTGTTGGAACTACAATCATTCACCCAGTAGCCCAAGCACGCTGCCTAGGGGTCACACTCGACTCCTCTCTCACATTCGCCCCTCACATTCAAAACATTTCTAAAACTTGTCGCTTTTTCCTCCGCAATATAACAAAGATACGCCCTTTCCTCTGTTGCTCGACTGCTAAAACTCTGACTCAGGCCTTCATTCTCTCCCGTCTTGATTACTGTAACCTCCTGCTGTCCGGCCTTCCTGCCTCTCACCTGTCTCCCACACAATCTATCCTAAATGCTGCTGCCAGAATCACTCTACTCTTTCCTAGATCTGTCTCAGCATCTCCCCTCATGAAATCCCTCTCCTGGCTTCCGATCAAATCCCACATCTCACACTCCATTCTTCTCCTCACTTTTAAAGCTTTGCATTCTTCTGCCCCTCCTTACATCTCATCCCTAATTTCTCATTATGCACCATCCAGACTCTTGCGTTCTTCTCAAGGATGTCTTCTTTCTACCCCCTTTGTATCTAAAGCCCTCTCCCGCCTTAAACCTTTTTCACTGGGAGGCGCATGCGCGACGGTACAGAGTATGGACGTGTAAGTTTCGTGCTCCGTGCTCCGTGCTCCGTGCTCCGTGCCCCGCTCGAGAAATAAATTATAAAATAACCACAGAAACGAGTAAAAAACAGCATATACAACACAGTTAAAAAGCACAGGATCCCAAGATGTCCAAAAGAGGGGTGCGAGTAACAAGAAAGAAGGGGCTGCCAGAATACTTCGGAAGAACGTGGCCGGGCACAGCGGAGTCAGAAATGGCGCCGATTTTAAACGCGGGCTCAGAGTCAGAGCCAGATGGAGAAGGAGAAGAAATCAGCGATCAGGGCCTGGGGCCGCTCCGGCAGTGCGACTTCATGCGGCTTTCTAACGATCTACGGTCCATGTTACAGGCTGAGATGCGGGATCTTAAAAAGGAGGTATCAGGCCTGGGAGAAAGGACGGGGGTCCTCGAGACGAAAATGGACCAGTCCATCAAAGCCATTAAACGACAGGACAAAAGGTCTGGGGATTTACAGGCACAAATAAATGAGATCCGAGACAGGCAGGAGGACGCGGAGAACCGCGATAGGAGAAACAACCTGCAGATCAGAGGAGTGCCAGAATCAGTCCTGGACTGTGATGAATACATCACGCGGTGGATGAAGTCAATACTGCTGGAGACGCAGCAAAGCCTGCTGGCTATGGATCGCTGCCATAGGGCACTAAGGGCCAAACCGCTGCAAAATGAGCAGCCAAGGGACATTGTGATCAGACTGCACCACTATAGAACGAAGGAGGCTGTGCTCCAGAAAAAAAGACCACTACCAGCAGTGGAGTTTGAAGGGGCCCGGTTACTAATATTCCAGGATCTTTCCCCAGTAACGTTGGCTAGGCGGAGAAACCTGGGCCCCCTAACCAAAACTCTGAGAGACAATGGGGTGAGGTACCGGTGGACCTTCCCCTTTGGCCTTTCGGTAACGAGAGGTGGCAAGACCATGCTAATAAGAGTGCCATGATGCACAAGCTAGGGCTAGGGGAGGCCCCCGTGCACTCAAGCCCCCATGAACCAACCCTGGACCCAATCTGGTCACAGAGCCCCAAAGCTCCACGAGCGAGAAGAGACAATTAAAGGCCAAAGAAGTAATAAACAAAAAGCAAAGAAAGTTAAAAAGTTACTCTGTTTTAAAGTTTAAGAAATGTCCCCAGCAGCTACAGACGTTGTGCAATTTATCAGCCAGTTTTAAGGTGATAATCGCACGCCACCAAAGACTCAATCACCGAGAACTGCAAAAGAAATAAAGGTACCGTGAATCGCTGGCCTTCAAAGCAGAGAAAGCATGGTCTCCAAAGATGGCGGTGTAAATGGAGGCACCGCTGGATCCACGCTGAACCGCATGAGCAGGAAGGTAAAGGAAGGCGGGAACCTGGAGAGAGCGCGAACACCTCCGTCCGGCCGAGCAACGAAATCCAAAATGGCGGCGGAGCGGAAGGACGTCATCACCCTGAGTCGGAAGATCGGGCGCCATCTTGGAGGTGGCAGCCACGGGGTGGCAGCCACGGACGCGCACGGCGGGCCCGGATGACGACAGATGGAGGAAGGCAAGACTAATAGGGACCCTAGAGGTGGCCGAACATTGCCGGACCGGCTTTTCTACACTAGTATAGAGGAGGAAGTGGACGGGGAAGGGTAGCGGAGGGAAGGGGAAGTAGCGGGAGATAGAAGGGGTATGTTAATAGTAGAAAGAAGAGGGGAGAAGGCACTCCACAATAGAAGGATAAGAGGAAGAGGCTTAAGAAGGTAAAGTAGGTTAGACAGCAAGGGGTATCAAGGAGAGGAGAGGGAGGTACGGCGATAAAGGGGAGGGGAAGGAAGGAAGTCAGAGTTTGGGAAGTGAAGAAGTGGGGCAGTAGCAGATGAGAGGAGGGGGAAGTTACGACAGGGAGGCAGCAGGTGTACAGAAGGGTCAAATAGGTAGATAGAAGGGCAGCGTAGGTGATGAGGGAAGAGGTAGGTAACACTAGAGAGGGTAAGATTGGAAGAGGTAGAAGGGAACAAGGGAGCTGGAAGGCAGGGAACAAGGGAGCCGGAAGGAAAAGAAAGATAGAAGGGAAGTCAGGCAGGGAGTAGAAGACCGGCAGCAACACGGAGCACGGCAGCGACCATCTAAGCGATAGAGTGACCAGGTGAAAAAGAGAGGAAAGCAATAGTGAGGAAGGTGCAGGACTCAGGAGCAAGGGTGGCGGGTCAAGAATGCTAGGAGGGGATAATTAAGTTTCTATGTGGTTTCAGTTTCAAATGTAGGGGAGGGAGGCTCTTCGCTGGCCTAACGAAGTCCTTTGAGCCTGAGCAGCTGGAGAGGGCTACACACACTCCAGGATGTCGGAACTAGCCCCGCAGACCGGGCTGGAGCTCAAAGGCAGCAGTCTCGGGGCCGGAGGAGGAAAGAAGAGGCGCCAAGAAATGTCATTTTATGTTAATTGTGGTCTTGTGTTTATGTTCCCCCAGGTTCCCCCTTTTGTGTGTTCCCCATCTCTTGTTTCCTCAGGGGAGCGGGTCAGATGGAGTGAAGAAAGAAGAAGCGAAGAGGATCAGTGGCATGCGAGGCCAGTAAGAATACGACAGATCAAAAGGCTGAAGCTCACAAATGAGTAAGGAAATAGTCTTAATCTCGCACAACGTTAAGGGTTTCAATAGTCCAGCTAAAAGAAGGATTGCATTCAGGGACTATAAGCGGAATGGAGCAGAAATACTGTTTATACAAGAAACGCATTTTTCAAGGAATAATAGGCCAAACTTTTTAGATAAAGATTTCCGGACGAGCTTCCTGTCCGTTGCACAAGTTAAAAAAAGAGGTGTAGCCATCTTAGAGGTGTAGCCATCTTAATCCATAACAAACTACCATTTATAGCTGACAGAACATACATGGACAGGGAGGGACGGTACATAATAGTGACCGGGACTATTCAAGCCCACCCCATCACTCTGGCGACAGTATATGCCCCATGTGAATCTTCCAACGACTTTTTCACAGTATTTTTTTCTAAGTTACACAAGGTAGCGACAGGCAATATCATACTGGCAGGAGACTTGAACCGAGCACTCAACAGCGACTTGGACAGATGCTCTAGCACTAACAAAGCCCACAGACAGGACGTACTAACCATATCAAACGGGATGAGACAGTGTCAACTCTTGGATATATGGAGGGAACAACACCAGGGAATGAGGGAATATACGTTCTACTCCCACCCACACAACAGTTACAGCAGGATAGATTACTTCCTTGTGTCTAATAGATTGGTTCCTGGGGTCACTCGTTCAGAGATACATGATATTTCATGGTCTGACCATGCATCAATAGAGCTGCGATGCACCTTAATTCCACTAGACAGACCCAGAGCGAATTGGAAACTAAATGAGATCCTGTTAAAAATACCGGCTGTAGAAAAGGAGGTAGGGGACAAAATTGAAGAATATTTTCTGGAGAATGAGGGGAGTGTGACCACACACTCCACGCTGTGGGAGGCCCATAAGGCAACCCTCAGGGGGATATTAATGAATTGGCCGCCAAACGAAGAAGGGAAAGAGAAAAAAAGATAAGAGAGTTAGAAAAACAATTAGCAGACCTTGCAGCCAATCATAAAGCGAACAAGCAAGATCATATTCTGAAACAATTACTAGATACCAAAACAGCTCAATCTCCTGCTCTCCTCCCACGCAGAGAAGGAAATGACTTGGTCTAAGCGCAAATTTTATGAAAAAGCTAACAAGCCAGATACCCTACTTGCCAACAAGCTAAAAAATAAGCTTCCAAAGTCCCACATTCACGCAATACGAACCCAGAGTGGGGAACTGACATCCATTCCTGGGAAAATAGTAGAAGAATGTAAAACCTACTATGAAACACTATATAATGGAGATAAAGACACCCACACTCGCAAAACACAAGAGATGTTACAAACATTTCTGACAGAGGCAAAACTACCCACACTGAGCAGGGATGAGAGAGAGGCGCTACAAGCTGACTTCACGTTAGAAGAGCTGTCAGAGGTGATTAAAAATCTCAAACCAGCTAAGGCACCGGGGCCGGACGGCTTCTCGAACCTGTATTACAAAAAATATCTGAAATTATTGGCCCCTCACATGCTCCGATTATTTAATGAGATTCTAGCGGGGGCCTCCTTCCCAACTCAAATGCTGCAAGCCTCAATATCAGTGATCCACAAACCTGGAAAGGACCCGGCAGACTGTAAGAGCTACCGGCCTATATCTCTGATTAATTCCGACATTAAAATATACTCCAAACTCATAGCCAACAGAGTGGGTAGCGTCCTTCCAGGGTTGATTCATGTGGATCAAGTAGGGTTTATCGGGGGTAGGCAGGCGGCAGACAACACCAGGAGGATTATTGATTTGATTGATCTGGCCAAACAGAAAAACATTCACTCCATGGTGTTAAGTCTGTACGCAGAGAAAGCCTTCGATAGAATAGACTGGCCCTACCTAACAGCAACACTTGGGGAGTTTGGTTTTGAAGGACGCCTCCTAAAAGCCATTATGGCACTATACGAGAGCCCAACGGCTCGGGTGAGACATCAGGGATTCCCCTCCGAGCAATTTAGTATTAAAAGTGGAACAAGACAGGGGTGCCCGCTGTCCCCGCTGTTGTTTGCCCTTTGTATTGAGCCCCTGGCAGCCCACATCAGACATAGTCCAGATATTGCAGGAATCTCGATCGGTGATCAAACACACAAAATAGCCTTGTATGCTGACGACGTCATTTTGACGCTGTCAAAACCTCTCACATCCCTGCCCAATGCATTTGAGGTATTAAGTAAATTCAACCAAATTTCGGGTTTTAAAATCAATCAGGCCAAATCGGAAGCCCTCAACATAAATCTACCCAAAGAGGTGGAAAAATTGATAGAAATAAACTTTAATTTCAAATGGCAACCCTCCGCAATCAAATATTTAGGGGTATATATTACACGGGACTACAAAACGATATACAAAGCCAATTTTCCCAGGTTAATTAAGACGCTGAGAGAGGATCTTCGAACCTGGATGAAAGGTAGTATCTCATGGATTGGGAGGATTCATAGCGTGAAAATGAACCTCCTCCCAAGGATGTTATATCTTTTCCAGAGTCTACCTATACCTTTTGTAACAGCAGACATCCTCTCTCTGCAGTCCCAAATTGTGAAATTCATTTGGAATAAGAGAAACCCAAGAATCGCAAAGGGGATCTTAAAGAGACCCACCGTTAGAGGAGGACTAGCGGTACCTTGCTTGATAGCTTACTATAAAGCGGCCCAACTAAGTCAAATTACACAGTGGCACATGGACCCACAACTAAGGAGATGGGTTGAATTAGAGAAACACTGCTGTGCACCTATTGATATACATAATGTGATCTGGATACCCAAGAGGGGATTAAACAAGATGGGCACGCCACTTCAGACCATAGTCAATTCATTAAAGGTATGGGAGGTCACTAAATTCAGATGCAATCTAACCTCCAAGGACTCACTTATGACACCGATCATTGGCAACCCAGACTTCGCTCCAGGTCTGAATAGAAATAATTTGCTAGCTTGGGAACAGTCGGGTATTACATGGCTCAAAGATCTGGAGGGTAACAAATATATATACACCTTTGACTAAATTAAGGCCACAACGGCGATATCAAATAAGGAATTTTTTAGATACCTTCAGATCAGAGACTTCTATAACAAAACCCAATTAGACCTGTAAGAACAAATTTTGAGCAGCTGTGTTCTAGGGGTACGGACACAATGGACTAACATCTAGAATGTACAGGGAAGTGATCTGTCCAGAGACCCCCAATGACCATCGATTCACGTACATTAGACAGTGGGAATCAGACTTAGGCGAGACGCTAGAGGACGAGGAATGGGACAAGATCATACAGGGAGCGGCGAAAAGTTCAATATGCACCACATTAAAGGAGAACGCATATAAAGTCCTTATGCGCTGGTACTACACCCCGTTAAGGTTAGCTAAATTTGTTAGGGGCCACACCCCTCTGCCCAAAGCAGTGTGGGGAGGTGGCGGACTTGCAACACATGCTGTGGTCCTGCAACAGAGTAGTCCCGATTTGGGAACAAATTAGAGATTGGCTTCAGAGGATTCTCGGTTTGGAGATCCCCTGGACCCGTGGTTGTTCCTATTGGGCAGGCGGATCCAGGGTATATCAAATGCGTCGCATAAATTGATCGCGCATTTGGCAACCGCCACTAGATGCGAGATCGCAGCATTATGGAAGCAACAGAAAATACCAATCATCCCCACAATTAGAAATAGGATTTGGCATGTCTGCCGGATGGAACAATTAACAAGTCTAGTTAATGACACCGGCGAAAAATTTCTAAAAGTCTGGACGCCATGGCTGGCCCAGACAGATATTCCAGGATTAAGTGCCACAGCAATCTTCCAATGAAAGCAACAAATGCGTTCTCCTTTGAGGGCAGCGAGACACGACATCACACAGCGACGGACAGGTAGGCGGACATCAGACGACGGTCCCGACCACACTTAGGGAAGAGATATGTCGGGCTCAAGCTAAAGCCCCTCCGCGAAAAAGTTGGAATGAGACTCCACAGGAACCCAAGACGGATCCAAAAAGCCTCAGAGGTCGACACCTTACCTCGCACAACGACTCCTCATACCCACCCCCCCTCCTCCCCCTTCCCCCCCGGCCCTATGTCATATATGTCTGGTGTGTCACGTCTATTGTGTTAGGTAATTCCCAATGTTCGTCGTGTTTAATATGGTGTTCTTTGTTCTATTAACAAAAGAAATGGTGTACTCTACAATGGGTTGTGATATACTGTATGCTTGAAAACACCAATAAAAAATTGAAGTTGAAAAAAAAAAAAAAAAAACCTTTTTCACTGACTGCCCCACACCTCTGGAATGCCCTTCCCATCAGTACCCGACTAGCACCCTCTCTTTCCACCTTTAAGACCCACCTTAAGACACACTTGCTTAAAGAAGCATATGAATAGCACTGTCGATATTCTGAACACATGATACATAAAGCTTGGCCCCCTGCAGACGCACTTACCAGAACTCCCTCCTACTGCCTCTGTATGTTCTAATTACCTACCAATTAGACTGTAAGCTCCTCGGGGCAGGGACTCCTCTTCCGAAATATTACTTTTATGTCTAGAGCACTTATTCCAATGATCTGTTATTTATATTATCTGTTATTTATTTGATTACCACATGTATTACTACTGTGAAGCGCTATGTACATTAATGGCGCTATATAAATAAAGACATACAATACAACACACTCGTGGAACCAGATAAACCCAGATATTTGGATGTATTGGCTGGGTAAGTGTATTACCAGCCTAGCATTCCCAGGGAACAAAGAAACACACAATTACACAGGCACAAATACATTTCACAGAAAATACAAGTTTACACATAACATGCTGGCCACATGAGCCACAGGTAGATAGGTGTACAAGGTAATCCTGTATATCCATCAGACAGATATGGGGCCAGGGAGTGGGCTTACCTTTAATACTCTGGTTTCTGGGACCCTACCGTTATAGTGAGCACCACATTGAAGGCTTACCAAGGGTTTTCTTCCACACCCCATTGGGTTGGGATCGTCCAAACCTCTCTGGAACAATTTGCAGCAGAAGACTTTCCAATCTCCTGCTTTAAAGTCCTGCTCTCCACTTCTCCGGCAGAGCCACAGTTCCACAACACAAATCATGTTTGAATTTCCCGCTGGCAAGGATCTCAGCCTCGTTTTCAGGTGGCACAGCATCAGAGCTCAGCGCTCTGTTCACCACCATGTTAGGATCAGAATGAACTCTGGAGCGCTAATCGGGTGCCACTTATCTAGCTTTCCCGCTACCGTAGGAAAGCATGGAAGAGGGGATGGGACCAATCACCGCGTGGAGTTACTCTTGCAGAATACTTTAGAGTAAAACAAATACCTCTGGGGTTAAGATAATTTAATGCCTACAATATTTAGTGACAATAAGTGATGTTGTAACGCAAAAGAAAGTGCTTAGGCGCTACAAACCATAAAAATAGAAATACAACCAATATAGAAACTAAATAGAACATGTAACAGTACACAATGTATGCAGGGCAGCCAGGAACACTAGCAGAACACCACCAGAGAAAGCACAAAGAACATATACAGACCAGAGCCCAAAAAGTCCAATAAGTCCCAAATAGAGTCCAAACAAATGAAGGGGGGAATAATCCAGTACTTCTCCAAGGCGCCGTGACCTCTGACCCTATGCGTTTCGTGACTGACGTCACTTCCTCAGGGGAACATCCCCTGAGGAAGTGACGTCAGTCACAAAACACGTAGGGTCAGAGGTCACGGCGCCTTGGAGAAGTACTGGTTGTGAGAACGTGTCAGTCAAGTAAAGCAGAGAACAGCGTCATCGAGACATTGCGAGAGAGGCTGTTTTGCATGTGTGCAGGTGTATGTGGATTTCCCTTCCTCGGCATCCATCTTGGAGAGTGCTCCGAAGTCAGAGGAAAATGGGACATATATTACACATTGGTGAGCCCGCAAGGACCCTTAACTGCTGCTGGCGTCTACCTTACTTGGTCACACACACATGTTATTCCAGTCCTGCTGTAAGTAGGGTTTTGGGTTTTAACCCCCCTGATGACCCGCTGCAGCAGACTCCGTTTGTTTTAATAAATAGTTATTTTATTTTCAGCTTGTTTGTTTAGTGTTATGTCTCTTTTTATGTGTTCTATGTTGTTTGTTTAATTTTAATATTACGTATTACACTATTATATTATTTTTGTTTCTGTCCCTATGTCACTGACCACCGGATTGGAGATCTTTCAGTGATTGGACCATCTGGATTCTCCCCCCCTTCATTTGTTTGGACTCTATTTGGGACTTATTGGACTTTTTGGGCGCTGGTCTGTATATGTTCTTAATAAGTGATGTTGTGACAAATGTGAGAGAATTCTGAATAAGTGTTTTTTCGATATTATAATCCTAACCATCGAAGAGATCCAGAAACTGCCACAGTACTGATATCTAAAGAAAAATAGAACAGAATTGGAGAGCAAGATACTACAGAAATTCACCACTGAAGAGATTGAAGCCTTAAAATGTAAAATCAGGCATGACGGCTGAACTGCATGGACGTATGAGCCATTAGCTCCGTTCACAGCCGGCGGCAAATTTAATAAAAAATAGCATCACAGCGTAAACACCAACACCAGAACCTTACCCAAAGCTGCCTTATATAGCCAGGATGTCGAAAGGGACCCATTCGAAGTGAACCTCCACAGTCCTGACTGATTATTTTGCGAAAGGGGACTCAGCACGCGCCAAAAGCCAAGAGGGAATGGCGCGAAGTGGCTCAGACTCGGAGGAGGAACACAGAGTGGAGAATACCAGTGACAATCAGATTCTGAGAAGGAGGGACATGAGGGAATTCTGTCTCGATATCAAGAGATGTTTACAGACGGAACTGGCTGCATTGCGTGCTGATATATGCGGGATCGGAGAGATGACAGACTCCCTAGAGAAGAAAATGGACGCCACAGTGAAAGCGCTACACAGAACCAACAAGCAAGTGGCGCAGGTACAAGAGTCGGTCAGGCATCTCATGGATAGGCAGGAAGATGGCGACAATCGAGACCACCGGAATAATGTGTGAGTCAGGGGAGTGCCAGAAACCGAGACAGACCCAGAGGAGTTTATGGGAAGATGGCTCAAACACTTAATGCCCAATCGAGCAGAGCAAGACCTGCATCTGGATCGTTGCCACAGAGCTTTGAGGTCACGGCCTCAGCAAGGGGACCCCCCACGAGACATTATCGCTCGGTTCCATTTCTTCAGAATAAAGGAGGCGTTCAGACAAATGACCAGGAGTGAAGTGGAATTCGAGGGCTATAAAATACAAGTCTATCAGGACATCTCCCCCACCACCCTCTTAAAAAAGAAGTAGCTAGCCCCCGTCACCAAAGTGCTGCGGGAGGAAGGAACCCGGTACAGGTGGCTATACCCGTTTGGGCTACTGGTGGTCCAAAACGGAGTGGCCAACACACTGAGGCACCCTGAAGACGGAGCAAATTTCCTCACCAAATTGGGGCTCCAGGACAAAATACCGGAGGAGATGTCCGCAGGGGGATCAGCCCCAGAACCATCCTGGAAGGATAACAGGAGAGGGGCAATCCCGAAATCCAAAGTTAGGTCGCGTTCCAAGTTGCAGATCAGTGCCTTCACCTACCTGTTCCAGTTGATGTTTCGTCGTTGCGAGATCATTTAAAGACTTGTTAAGGTCAGTTGACGCTCCCGTCCCTCAGCCCTGACAGCGCTCCTCTGAGAATGGCGGCCATCTTGGATCGGCTCTCGCTCCACACTGGAGAGGGGGCGGAGCAAGATGGCGACGTAGGAGGAAGTGCCACTTCTCGCGAGAGGCCGGATCGCAAAGAGACTTGCCACACACAAAATAGCGCCGGAACCGGATGGAGAGGATGACGATACGATTACCTTCCGGAAGTCTCCTAAAGTTTACTGGCCGGGACCAGAGGCGGCAGTAAAGCTCGGAAGCAACACCACAAGGCAAAGGCACAGTGGACTATGCACGACACGGGATGAGGGGGAGTGGGGGAATGGGAAGCAGCAACACGAATATCGGACCTACTGTCTCTATTAGTAAATAAAAAAGCTGGAATGTAAAAGGAAAAGGGAAAGGAGTATGGGAGGAAGGGAACGCTAAGGGGGCTCTCAAAAAATAAAAAATATTTCATAAAAAAAAAAGAACCCAATCACGCAGCAATATATCATAGCACCCCTAGCAAGAGAGAGTAGCAGTTGGCTAGACATATACATGAGACATAGTAGGCACAACAGGGCTATCTGCTCAAAGAACCCCCACATAACTATCTCCCATTTACTGGGGCTCACTTCCGAGCTACTCACGCTTAGGGTAGCAGAGAAGGCGGGAGTACATAATTCAGGACACAGGCCCTCCGAGCTTTACATGAGGGTGAAGTTACTAGAGTAGCAGGTAGGGTTTAAATAAGTTTGAGGTTAAAGTTGGTAGTTAATGTTTGAAGTTAAACAAACAGAGTTCAATAGAGTCTCAAGGAACAACTAAAGCGAGGAATAGAGAGTAACACTACATGCAAGTTCAGAGGTAGTTGCAAATCTGAAGGGACCGTGACGGATGTGGATCAAGAAGAGTTTAAGATTGGATTATGAGATGAGAACTAGATTTAACTGAAAGTTAGGGGATAGGTTAGACATCACACAGGTCCTGTGACGTCATCATTTTTTTTTTGTCGGCCAAAACACATGGTTTTCACGGTCCAATCAGGACCGTGGGAACCATGACGCAAAATGTGACGTCATAGGCCTTTAAAAGCCTATGTCGTCTCATTTTGAAGCCAGACGCCGCGGAGGAAGGACCTCTGGGAAAGAAAGAAGACCAGGGCGTGGCCGCAGACGGGGAGAAGACCCCGCCCCGCCCCGCTGGAAGGAGATAGAAGAAAGTAGAACACAGATGAAGATGGATTACAGATAGAAGACCCGTGGATTGATTTGGATTTTTAGTTTAATGTTTATTATTTTGTGGTTTATTATTTTATGGGTTCCTGATCGTGGATTGGTTCGTGAGTAAGCTGCGCAACGGGAGTCGGTGGGGGCAAGTAATGGTAAGTGAACTACAGTAAAGAAATGTATTTTATTTAACTTGTTAATTTTTTCAAAAGGTTTTTTAACATGTGTATTTTTTTTTTTGTGGTATATCATTTCTTGCCACTGTATGTATGTATGTACAGTATATATGTCTAGAGAGATATACTGTACAGTATACATTCAGGGTAAGAAATGATGATGTTTTAAAAGCTGGATTAGATGTGTTTTTAATTATTTTGTGAGTTTAAAGTATTTTAAAATTAGATACAGTAGATGTATTCCTTGGTATTGTATTGTGTGTTTGAGGAAGGTCAGGGATAGATAGCCTTGGTTGTATTTTTGTCTGTACTTATATTTTTTCAAAGGCGTAATTGTTCTGCTCTAGGCGTGAATCTGTTAATGGTTTCATTGTTCGTGATTGAGTGTGAATTGTTTAGGGATGTAAATAATGATTGCTAATTGATTTTTGTTTACGTTTGATAAATTTGCATAATGTATACTGTATGGTGCATAGATATTGAGGCATCATTTATATTGGAATGTAAGTTGTTTAAATGGCTTTTCAGAGGTTTAGTGATGATTTAGATTGAGAGATCAGTTATGAATATTAAAGGAAATTGATTTTAATTTAGTGTGTATGTATGGAGAAGTGTTTGGTTGTAGGACAGTGCTTTTGATAACCCTTCTGCATTTATTTGTACTGTATATTGGTTTATCATGGGTGTGTATATAACGTGTGTATATATATATATATATATATATATATATATATATATATATATATATATATATATATACTGTATCTCTCTCTCTCTCTCTCTCTCTCTCTCTCTCTCTCTCTCTCTCTCTTCTCTCTGTCTCTCTGTATATATATACAGTATATATATATAGTTGGATGATGAAGCCACAGTACAAATTCATGGGTGAAGGGTGGGTATCGGTCCTGTGTGGCTTAACCCCTTAATTACCTTTGCGGTTATTATCTGATAAGGTGTTTAAGGGGTTAATTGATATCTGAATGTAATTGCAATGTATTGGCTTTGTATTTGCTATGTATGTTGTGGACAAGACAAGGATTTTGCTGGCAACGGACACTTCGTATTGATGAGGTCAGTAGTACTTTATTTATTTGTATATGCTAGTTAATGTTTTTAATAATGGGCAATTAATCTATTATCCATATCTGGATAATAGTTATTTTGCACATTATTGTACTGTAGGTGTTGGGGGGGAGGGTGTATGTATTGAATGTATAGGCCAGGTTTATTTTTTTTACATTCAGGGTTTGATTCCGTGGTTTTGCGTGGGGCCTATGGAGACCACCTGTGGGTATCCTCGGGTATCCCAAGGGTATCAGGCTGGTGGTTCCACGGGTGACACATGCGGGGATGATGATGTGTGGTCCCACTTCTGTGGGGGCACCGCGGACCCGTAGTCTGTGGGGATGACGATGTGTGGTCCCACTTCTGTGGGGGCACCGCCGACCTGTAGGTGCGGGGATGATGATGTGTGGTCCCACTTCTGTGGGGGCACCGCGGACCCGTAGTGAGCACCCGTGAGTTCCCCAGACCCCCATGGGAACCACCCGAGGCCCCGCAGACACCTGTGGGTTTGACCCGGGGCTCCCAGACATCCTTGGGCCTACCGTGGGGACCCAATTGTGGCTCACGGTGACCCAAGGAGACCACCTGGGCGCCATGGTGCTGGCAGGATCCACCAGCAGGCCTCCAGAACCTGTGTAAAAAGGGCTGCTGGTAAACTGTAGGTCTGTCCAGGTGCCAAGCACGAAACGCGTAGAAGGGTTGCATCCCTTGCTTTTATGATTCCTTATTAAAGATACCTTTTTGCCAGACCTGTTCTTCTTTTGGATCGCGGTGCGCTGCACTCTTTTCTACATTGCTGGACTCCATTTCACTTCAGCAGCACGCGGTGGAGGGGAGACTCTGGTGACAAGCTAATACTGTGAGTACCTAGGGCCAACCCAATGAGGTAGGGGGGGCTGTCCTTGGACTACCTACCCCAACCTTCAGGGTATCTGGTGCCCCATTGCTCAATATTCAGTGTCACATTAATCAATGTTTTATTACCCAGAGTGTATCTCCCCTCCTTCCTATGCATAGTACACTTTAAGAGCACCTTATTTCACCAAACCACGTTTACTCTCTTCAAGGTAGCTCGTGTCTATTCAAAGGTGAAATTTAATATTGAGGACTTATCTCCTGTGTTATAAGAAGTGATTTACTCAACTCAGGACATAAGAACAGGTCTGTGCTCTTCATTTGTTTTTATGGACACTAAATACAATTAAGCTGAAAGGAATTCACAATGGATGACAGTGAGGCTGTTCAAGATATTTCTGTACCAGTGATATACACTTTCAACTGTGGGGATGATTCCTCCAGGAAAAAAAAGGCTCTTCGTGTCTTTGAAAGCGTGGTGGATACTGATTCCAATGATGTTGCAGATTTAAGGATATATTTCCAAAAATTAGAAAAATTGTTGATTTACAATACACGCATCTGGTGGGACATTGTTGCCACAGAAAACTACCTTAAAATGAAGAGAATCCCCAGAGGCTTGAGGGTTAAAAAGGCCCCAACATTTGGCTTCCCTGACAAAGCCTTTGAGGAAAGGTGGATAGAAACTCTAAACACCTGTTCATTCAATTTAATGGACCAGATTCTACAACACAAGATTAATGAGAAAGCAACACTTGATAATCAGATTAAGGAATTACAGGATAAACTACGCAGATTTAAGGACATTGAGGGGTTTACAAAATTTGATAAAATCCTGGCTAAAACTACAGAGGATGCTGAGAGAGAAATCATGATCAGGAAACAAGGCAAATACGATCGTGATCGTATTGATTACGAAAAAAATCAAATATATAGCTGGCAAAGAATTGTACCTGTTTTTGACCGGACTCTACAGGATTCAATGAGGAAGGGGTCTAGGAGGTCTACACCAAGCAAGTCCATTTTAAAACCTACAAATTTTGATTACCAAAGTGGTGACTCTGAACTGTCTGACGTAGAAACAACTTCACACTCAGTGTCTTTTCTTGATATGGAGAATAGATCAAGCGGATCACAGCGTGGTGACAATAATCAAACCAGAGATGAACGACGCCCATTAGATGGGAGCTCATCCAGAGGGGATATCGCCTCAGCACAAGTACTAGACACTTACCACACAGATCAGCAGTCAAAAAACTACATGATGTTCAGAAAAGACCAAAGAGGACAAGGAGGGGAGGGAAGAGACGCAGGGGGGAAAAGGGCAAACAAAAGAAAAAAGAACTATTAAGTGATGTTAATGATGTCAATAATGTAATCAATATTTCTGGGATTGATTTGTCGCTGTCGGAGATATCGCTCCTCAATAAGGGACTCAAATATGCACCCACTATGGACATTGACCTCTTTGGCACAGTGGTCGATGTCCATAAGTTTGTGCGCAAGATGGCCTTAAAGAAATTTTATCATCAACCTCATGGGGGTGAGTCCCCGACAGTGACAAATTCAGAGGATGATCCCTTTGATGTAACACACACACCTTCAAGCCCACCCATAGACACCTTGAGCTCTTTTAGGGATCAATGTGCACTTAGAGATATGGAAGACCTTCTTTTGCAGAGTAATGTAACTGATGAATCACAGTCATACACACTTGGGGTTTGGAAATCCACATTAAAAGAAAAATCAATCTTTTACCCAACCTTCATTAAAGGTCCATATCTCACAATGTTTGAGAACCTAGTCATTAGGGACCTCAGAGTACTAGCACAGGGATTCTCTTTTTCCCAATTCAGAGGTGACAATCTCAATAAAGGAGAACGTGCTGCAATTAAATCTTTGCAAGAAAATGACATGCTGGTAATTAAATATGCAGACAAAGGGGGTGCTGTGGTGGTTCAGAGTAGGGCAGACTATTTCAGGGAGGCATTTCGCCAACTTGGTGATGTGTCTTCCTACTCTGAGCTACCACGAGACCCCACAGAATTCTTTTTAGAAGAACTCCTAGATTTGGTTGATCTGGGAACAGCTACATATGTTCTGAATAAAGATGAATCAGGTTTTATAACCAATTCAAAACCAGTTATCCCCATTTACCACCATCTCCCAAAGATCCACAAGACTTTGGTCGACCCTCCTGGTCGGCCTATAGTCTCTAGCATAGGATCTTTGGGAGATGGTCTATCACGATATGTCAATGCTTACTTACAGCCGTTTGTGAGGCAACTACCCTCCTTTATTCTGGACTCAGGTGATTTGCTTACCAAAATGAGAGAAGTTAAATGGAAGCAGGAATTTTTATGGGTAACTATGGATGTGGTCTCCCTGTACTCAATTATACGACATGACCTAGGCATGACGTCTGTCCGTCACTTTATAGAATGTCCAGGTAGCTCATTACCTATGACCACATTTATCATGGAAGCTATACTTTTTCTTTTAACACACAATTATTTTCTTTTTGAGCACAAATTTTACTTGCAACTTCGGGGTACGGCAATGGGGACAAGTTTTGCCCCCTCCTATGCCAACCTTTTTATGGGGTGGTGGGAAAATAATTTCATCTATAATAGCACTAATACTTACAGACACAATATTATTTTCTATAAACGTTTCATAGACAATCTCATTTTTATTTGGCACGGGAGCACAGATAGTTTATTAGCATTTTTTGATTATATTAATAACAACACTTTGGATATTCACTTTACTATCACCTATTCAGCAACTATCTAACAGCTACAGCTACAGCCGATGATGGAAAGAAGACCACGCCCTGCCCCGCCCGGAAGGAGATAGAAGAAAGAAGAATACAGATGAAGATGGATTACAAGTAGAAGACCCGTGGATTGATTTGGATTTTTAGTTTAAAGTTTATTATTTCCTGGTTTATTATTTTATGGGTTCCTGATCGTGGATTGGTTCGTGAGTAAGCTGCGCAACGGGAATCGGTGGGGGCAAGTAATGGTAAGTGAACTACAGTAAAGAAATGTATTTTATTTAACTTGTTAATTTTTTCAAAAGGTTTTTTAACATGTGTATTTTTTTTTTTTTTTGTGGTATATCATTTCTTGCCACTGTATGTATGTATGTACAGTATATATGTCTAGAGAGATATACTGTACAGTATACATTCAGGGTAAGAAATGATGATGTTTTAAAAGCTGGATTAGATGTGTTTTTAATTATTTTGTGAGTTTAAAGTATTTTAAAATTAGATACAGTAGATGTATTCCTTGGTATTGTATTGTGTGTTTGAGGAAGGTCAGGGATAGATAGCCTTGGTTGTATTTTTGTCGGTACTTATATTTTTTCAAAGGCTTAATTGTTCTGCTCTAGGCGTGAATCTGTTAATGGTTTCATTGTTCGTGATTGAGTGTGAATTGTTTAGGGATGTAAATAATGATTGCTAATTGATTTTTGTTTACGTTTGATTAATTTGCATAATGTATACTGTATGGTGCATAGATATTGAGGCATCATTTATATTGGAATGTAAGTTGTTTAAATGGCTTTTCAGAGGTTTAGTGATGATTTAGATTGAGAGATCAGTTATGAATATTAAAGGAAATTGATTTTAATTTAGTGTGTATGTATGGAGAAGTGTTTGGTTGTAGGACAGTGCTTTTGATAACCCTTCTACATTTATTTATATATATATATATATATATATATATATATATATATATATATACTGTATCTCTCTCTCTCTCTCTCTCTCTCTCTCTCTCTCTCTCTCTCTCTCTCTCTCTTTCTCTCTGTCTCTCTGTATATATATACAGTATATATATATATAGTTGCATGATGAAGCCACAGTACAAATTCATGGGTGAAGGGTGGGTATCGTGCCTGTGTGGCTTAACCCCTTAATTACCTTTGCGGTTATTATCCGATAAGGTGTTTAAGGGGTTAATTGATATCTGAATGTACTTGCAATGTATTGCCTTGGTTTTGGCTATGTATTGTGTGGGCAAGACAAGGATTTTGCTGGCAACGGACACTTCGTATTGATGAGGTCAGTAGTACTTTATTGATTTGTATATGCTAGTTAATGTTTTTAATAATGGGCAATTAATCTATTATCCATATCTGGATAATAGTTATTTTGCACATTATTGTACTGTAGGTGTTGGGGGGGAGGGTGTATGTATTGAATGTATAGGCCAGGTTTATTTTTTTTACATTCAGGGTTTGATTCCGTGGTTTTGCGTGGGGCCTATGGAGACCACCTGTGGGTATCCTCGGGTATCCCAAGGGTATCAGGCTGGTGGTTCCACGGGTGACACATGCGGGGATGATGATGTGTGGTCCCACTTCTGTGGGGGCACCGCGGACCCGTAGTCTGCGGGGATAACGATGTGTGGTCCCACTTCTGTGGGGGCACCGCCGACCCGTAGGTGCGGGGATGATGATGTGTGGTCCCACTTCTGTGGGGGCACCGCGGACCCGTAGTGAGCACCCGTGAGTTCCCCAGACCCCCATGGGAACCACCCGAGGGGCTCCCAGACATCCTTGGGCCTACCGTGGGGACCCAATTGTGGCTCACGGTGACCCAAGGAGACCACCTGGGAGCCATGGTCCTGGCAGGATCCACCAGCAGGCCTCCAGAACCTGTGGAATGCTGCTGGTAAACTGTAGGTCTGTCCAGGTGCCCTGCCAGCCCACCGGGGACTAGCGTGGGGCTGCGTTATGGACCCTGAATGTAAAAGAATAAATCTTGTATTTATAGGGGGGCACAGGGGGTGGGTAATGTATTTAATAAATAGAATGCTGTTTATTGTGGGGCTGTGCATTGTTTTGATTGCGGGGACTGGGGGTGGGGGGGGGTTCCCCAACGGTATGTGGGTAGGCCTCCCTTGTGGGTAGTTAGTGGGTGAGGGTTGAGAGTGGTTAGGCCTCACGGGGTGGGGGGTTAGAGTGGGAGGGTATGTACAGTAGGCATCCCGAGTGGTGGGTGAGGGTGGGTTAACCCCTTCATGACTGTAGCGGTTAATAACCGCTATGGTGATTAAGGGGTTAGGGGACATTACTTTGAAAGTGTTAATTTTTTTCTCTGTTTTACTGTACAGCAGCAGCAGCATCGGAGGTTGCCATGGGTAGTGGGTAGTGTATTGAATGGATTTATTGGTTATTATGCCTTAACCCCTTCATTACCTTAGCGGCTATACGCTATGGTAATGACGCAGCATTTCTGAACTTTTAATAATATTGTGCAGGAGCAGGGGGTCCCCTGAGATTAGATTTCTGTCTCAGGGAACCCCCTGCTCACTGTACAATATTATTAAAAATACAGAAATGCTGCTTCTTTACCATAGCGCATAGCCGCTAAGGTAAAGAATGATTCTTTAATGATGTGTGTTTTATTCACAGTGTAGATGTGCAGGGGGTCTCCGGAGCAGAAGCGCACAGGTTTCAGGTCTGGGGACCCCCTGCTCCCCGAGATACAGGCCTCTTTAGGGGGTGCCGGTATCCCTCTGCTCTGCTTGGTTTAACAGGCCGCGGTCACGTGATCGGGGCCCCTAATGCAGAGGGATACCGGCACCTCATAAAGGGGGCTGTATCTCGGGGGGCAGGAGGTCCCCCGACCTGAAACCAGTGCGGTTCAGCTCCCGAGACCCCCTGCACATCTACATTAGGAATAAAAATGTATTTCAAATGTATTTATGTGTATTTATTTATTTATTTATTGCGGGGATGCTGTGTGTGATTATTTTTTATTGTGTGTAGCGGGGGTGGGTGACGGGGTTTATAAATGTGAGTTTATAAATAAAATAAAGAATATTATTTCTAGGGGCCTTGGAACAGAAGTTCCCACGCCAATTGCGCGCTCATTGCTCTTTTGTTACAATGTTGCTGGTCTTGCGGCTTTGCAGTCTGGCAGCAAAAAGCAGTTTGTAGTACTGAGTGTGAGATAAATTAACCAGTTCTTTTATTGCTGAAGTCGCCACCAAAAACTTTTATTTACAAATACAGTACAAAAACCGTGCAACACACAACAACATACAGTACAGTATCCTTTGTTTAAGTACAGCAGGTACTGTAGGGTAAAACATGTACTGTACAGTACAGCACAATATTACAGTATGGTCTCACTGAAAGTCCTCCCCATTTTCCATCCATGGCCGATGCCTTGCATGGCGCAAAACGCCATTAATGCAGTCTCTAATGCCTCTCATTACAGTATCTGTAACAGGATAATAGCGCTGCATTTCTTCCACAATCTTTTTCCTTAAATTAGCAGGAAGGGCCTTTTTATGGCGATTCCCATCGTAATTTACTTTGAACACCCACTCGCAGTACAATGTGTAGGGAACATGGTGTTTAAATATGATCAAGGCATACTTGTGTGGTATACCAGCACTCCTCACCCTATACTTCTCCCTCAGCGCCGGTGGCAGATCACACAGGGAGATGTCGGGCACTGTTTCTATGCGAGTGGGTGTAGGAGGTCTTTTGGGAGCGGGTGTACTTGAGGCGACGGGCAATGGTAGGGTGTCTGGGAGGAAGCTTTCCTCTGGTAGTGGTTGCCGGGTTGTCTCCTGGCGTGGTCTTGACGGGGTTGTCATGTCCTCCTCAATAGCATAGTACACTGCATCTTCTGGTGGAGGGGGTGTGC
Source organism: Ascaphus truei (assembly GCF_040206685.1). Lineage (NCBI taxonomy): Eukaryota > Metazoa > Chordata > Amphibia > Anura > Ascaphidae > Ascaphus > Ascaphus truei. The sequence goes on from NW_027453842.1 coordinate 74,998, forward strand.
TTGGTGATGGACGGGGGCCGAAGGTACCATGCATCACATCCATGTCACCCCCCTGCTCCAGCGTCGGGGAAACAGGGGCATTAACACCGAGCAAATAATGTATGCCTGCTATGTCAGCCTCTATCTTGTCCATCCGTTGATCCATCCGTTGCTCCATATGTAGCATCCGTTGATCCATCCGTTGCTCCATATGTAGCATCCGTTGCTCCACATGTAGCACCGACTCCAGAAGCAGATCTAGCTTTGCCAGCACAATAGAATTCCCGGGGAGATCCACAGTTAGCCCATTCAGGATCCGGTCTAACGAGCTGCTTGTGCATGGCATCTGGAGATCTGGGGGGATGGGTGCAACGGAGGATGAGATGGGGGTTCCCTGGAGAGAAGCGGCATCGATGGAGAGTGGAGGAGGTGACCTGGGGATGCCCGGTACAGGAGAAGCTGCAGCGTCGTCGAAGAGGGATGGAGAAGGTGACCGCTGGATTTCCGGGAGAGAAGCAGAGTCGTCCAAGAGCAAAGGAGACAATGAACCGTGGATTTCAGAGGCAGCAGCATCTTCAGATGGAACCGGAGAAGATGGGGGTGGAGAAGCCGGGCTGAAGATTTCCGGGACAGCTACAGCAGAGTCGTCGAAGCTTATGGGAGCAAGTGGTCTGCGGATTCGGTGAGTTGGCTGCCATTCGTCTTGCGTACCGAGCACAGTACCGTATTTCTTCCTCACATAATAAGGCTGACGTGTTTTAAAACCCTTAGCCTTTGGGGTCAGCAGAAGGTTTTCTTTATTGGCCTTAGCCTGTCGCTTTGCCTTTCGCTTGGAAACGGTAACTGCCTTTCTCTTTTTCAGTGTGGCAGGCACAGCAGAGGTGAGATGGTTCTTGCATCCATAGAACCAGGGCTGCTCCATGTAAGCGGGAGGCACAATGCAGTATCTGGACAATGGCTCAGATAAAGATCAGCAAGTGGTGGGCTATGCAACGTGTACAACCTTTTATGCATGGCGACCAGGTACAGGTGTTGAAAGTGGGTGGTCTGTAATGTGAGTCATTAACATATAAATACACCATCCATTTTGTGGATTCACTGCACATTGAATACACATCGACTAAACATCGAATATACATTCTTGTGTTTGTATTTCTTTCTACTCGCAGCAATGCCTGTTAAGAAGATTTCAAAGGATCTCAGCATGAGAATGAAGGAGATGTACACGAGCGGAAAATGAATTGCAGATATCCAGCGCTGGTTAACTGCTTCTGGCCTCGTTGTGCCATCAAACACCGTGTGCTATCATGCACACGGAAAAAACAGAGACCTCAAAAAGGCACCAAAGGTAACAAATGCGTAAGTATATTTATAAAACTTAACCAAAAAAAAAGTATACCGTATTTATATAGTATATTTATATTACAACAGTATATACTGTAGTGTACTGTATGTGTGGTCAATTTATATTTTTTGTGCAGCAGTATACACTTTTGTTATATTGCAATTCATCTTACAACGGAATATACAGTATATGATGTGTATTTATTATGATATAACAACAGTATACCGTATTTATATAGTATATTTATTATATTACAACAGTATATAGTGTACTGTATGTGTGGTCAATTTATATTTTTTGTGCAGCAGTATACACTTTTGGTATATTGCAATTCATCTTACAACGGAATATACAGTATATGATGTGTATTTATTATGATATAACAACAGTATACCGTATTTATATAGTATATTTATTATATTACAACAGTATATAGTGTATGTGTGGTCAATTTATATTTTTTGTGCAGCAGTATACACTTTTGTTATATTGCAATTCATCTTACAACGGGATATACAGTATATGATGTGTATTTATTATGATATAACAACAGTATACAGTATTTATATAGTATATTTATTATATTACAACAGTATATAGTGTACTGTATGTGTGGTCAATTTATATTTTTTGTGCAGCAGTATACACTTTTGGTATATTGCAATTCATCTTACAACGGAATATACAGTATATGATGTGTATTTATTATGATATAACAACAGTATATTTATATAGTATATTTATATTACAACAGTACTGTACTGCTGCGGCCGAGTTTATTGGAGCATTTGCCCGTTCTCGGCCGCAGCAGTTACCTGGCGCGCGCCGGAGGGTGCCGGGCGCGCGCCGAAGCAGCGGAGGAGAGGCCCGCCGATCGCAGCTTCCCCCTCTCCTCTCCGGGTCCGCCGGGTCCCCCAGAACCCCCTGCCGCCGTCCCCCACATCGCGGGACACCAGGGCTCCCTCGGGGAGCCCTGGACGTGCGTGCAGGGGGCGCAGGCACCCGATGATCGGAGACGCGCGGCACGCCGAGGGGCTGCCACTTGCAAGCCGGGAAATCTCCCGGCTTGCGGTACTGGCCACACTGCAATAAAGTGTGTCGCCAGTGTATACTGTATATTTTGTCTATTTATATTTATAGTACAGCAGTATACATTTTTTGTATATTTATATTTACTGTATATTACAACATTACATGTACAGTATACAGTACACATTTTATATTGCTGCATATTAATAACACAATATAATTTCTTTGCATTGTAGGGAGACTACTCTTCTGGTGGACAGAATAAGTGAGGAGAATGATGAGAGGAGCGCATTAAGGGTTAAAAACACTCTGCAGGAAAACCACAATCTGACTGTATCCGAGAGCAGCATAAAGAAGATGAGACGCAGAATTGGATGGAAATATGGACGTGTGAGGTTAGTACTGGACAGTACAGGAGGTACTGTAAAGTAGAAGTGTTGTTTTGCAAACTGTACTGCGCTGTGACGCTAAATTTTTTTATTCATTGTCATTACAGAGCGTACCCCATGATACGGGACGCAAACAAAATCAAAAGAGTGCTACAGGCCCAAGCATGGATCGACAGCGGTGAGACTTTCCAGGATTGCATCTTCACTGATGAGTCTACTGTGTCGCTGGAGAGATTTGCAAGATTTGCGTTCCACAAAAAAGGCCGCATAACTTTGAAGCCGCGGCCAAAACACCCTGTGAAGCTGCATGTGTGGGGTGCCATCTCTAGGCGTGGACCGGGATGCATTGTCGTCTTTGAAGGTACAATTTCTCAAATATAATGCCGCCTAATACACTGTACTTGACTAGTGTTGCCTTACCGTATGCACTGTACTGTACTATTGAGCCCTTTTCTTTTCTTGCTATAGGAATCATGAATAAAGATTTCTTCCAAGACAACATTGTGCCCGTGATAGTGCGATACATCAGACGTGACTTTCCCAATGGGCATCGCTTTTATCAGGACAATGATCCCAAGCACACCGCGTCGACGGCGCATATCCTTGAGCGCGGCATCAACTGGGTGAAGACGCCAGCGGAGTAAGTGCAGTAGACCGTGTCCCATTTATGTTCCCCACTGTTTTTACTGTGTACTGTATCTCTTAAACTAATTGTCCTTTCTTTCCAATCACAGATCGCCAGACTTCAATCCGATCGAAATGGTCTGGCATCAGCTGAAGGACCACATCCGTAAAGAGGCGAAACCCTCCAAGAAGGACGAGTTGTATAAAGCCATAATGAGTTTTTGGAACGATGTACTCACCGTGGAACGATGCAATAAATATATAGACCATATTGCCACTGTGTTGCCCATTGTCATCGCGCGCAATGGGCAAGCATCAGGAAAGTAATACAGTGCTGTAGTATTGTACAGTAAGTACAGTATGATACAGGTAAGTATGGCACAGATTTTTTCTTTCCCAATAGTCAGAGTATACAGTAGTTCCAGTATACAGTACAGTAGACTAGTTTAACAGTACTACAGTAACTGCCTACTAACTGCTCCATTTTTTTCTTTCCAGAGAAAGCTGCACCAGCCACCTACTGTACAGTAGTTCTACCATAATACAGTACGCACATACAGTACAGTACAGTAACTGAACAAAGTTTTTGTTTTCTTGTCGTTCCAGGAAAAAGGGTGCCCAAGGGGGAGGTGGGGGCGTTGTGTTCCGTCAAATCTGCTTGTGCAGTCAAATGTACAGTATATAAACAGCAGTAATGATGTACACAAAACCTCTCCTCTCTCAATGAACTACTGTACCGCAGACACAATGAGGATACTGTTACAGTATGAAGGGAAAAAGAACAGGATGGGTTATTTAACATTATACTGTGCAATATTTATACTGTATATTTATACAGTATATACTGTATTTTTATTCTAAAGGTATTCGAGAATGTACTGTACTGTATGAGGACCTGGTGACTTTCAACCCTCTCAGACCCACAGAACGGATTATTTCACATTACTGTATATTTATCCTGTATATTTTCAGTAATTTAGAAGCAGTGGCTGTTCTGAACAGAACAGTTACTGTAAGCAAACGGATGCACATCAGATTTACATTTCCAATTCGAGAGGGGATTTTTCCAAAGCAGGCAGGCCTCCCTCTAAGGGAGGGGGATGGTGGGATCATACGCTGGCTGGCCTCCTGCTGAATCTTGTTACCGTAGCCAGCCCAGGGCCAGATTAACAAAACAATGGCTTGGATTGGATTAGCCAGACGATTGATGCTTGGCCAGGGAGGGATTAAAAACTCTAAGGGAGGGGGTGGGGTGGCTGAAATAGCTGGGACTGTACTGTGTCAGTATTTCCAACGGCAGGTCACCCTAATAATTGCATGATTAAACCCCCAAAGACAAGGCCCAAATATAGTACAGTATACTGTATACTGCATATACAGTACAGAGCTGTATACTGTATTATAAATAAATAATCATACAGTAATGTACAGTATGTATTATTGTGTGTTGAGGTTTTGAATTGCTGTTAACTTGAAATGTTTCACCATTGTATTGTACTGTATTTGTAAATAAAAGTTTTTTGTGGCGACTTCAGCAATAAAAGAACTGGTTAATTTATCTCACATAAAGTATGTGAATACGACCGCAATCACCATTGTAAATGGGTGCATAGGATGGAACGACAGGTGCTAAAGGGGTATACAGTAAATATGATATTTATCAGTGTTGATCAAAGAGAGTTGATCAGAAGGATTCCCCTTATAAAGTATACAGCACTCTATTGTCATTCATACAGTATAGTAAAGGGTAGACAACAAATGGTCTTGCAGTATACTGTATTTCTACAAATCTGTCAGGTTGACCAGAATCACTGCGGATATCGGAAAATAATACAATTTTATTAATTCTACATAGAATTAATAAAATTGTATTATTTTCCGATATCCGCAGTGATTCTGGTCAACCTGACAGATTTGTAGTAATACAGTATACTGCAAGACCATTTGTTGTCTACCCTTTACTACACTGTACTGTATGAATGACAATAGAGTGCTGTACTGTACTGTATATAAGGGGAATCCTTCTGACTAACTCTCTTTGATCAACACTGATAAATAATTTATCTCACACTCAGTACTACTACAAACTGCTTTTTGCTTGCAGACTGCAAAGCCTCAAGACCAGCAACATTGTAAAAAAAGAGCAATGAGCGTGAAATTGGCATGGGAACTTCTGTTCTAGGGCCCCTAGAAATAATATTCTTTATTTTATTTATAAACTCACATTTATAAACCCCGTCACCCACCCCCGCTACACACAATAAAGCGGGCACTTACAGTACAGTATATATTTATTTCTCTTCATGTATTTATTTATTTATTTAGATTTATTTATTAATTGTGGGGCTGCTGTGCGTGAATTTTTTTTATTGGGGGTGAGGGGGGTGTTTGGCCCTTGGTGTGAGTTTAGGACTTGCAGCAGCAGCACAATTACTAAATAAATCTAAATAAATAAATGAATATAAATAAATACATTTAAAATACATTTTTATTGATAGTGTAGATGTGCAGAGGGTCTCCGGAGCTGAAGCGCACAGGTTTCAGGTCTGGGGACCCCCTGCCCACCGAGATACAGGCCCCTTTAGGGGGTGCCGGTATCCCTCTGCTCTGCTTGGTTTACAGGCCGCGATCACGTGATCGGGCCCTTTAAACCAAGCAGAGGGATACCGGCACCCCCTAAAGGAGGCTGTATGTCGGGGGGCAGGGGGTCCCCAGACCTGAAACCTGTGTGCTTCAGCTCCGGAGACCCCCTGCACATCTACACTATCAATAAAAATGTATTTCAAATGTATTTATTGTAATTTATTTATTTAGATTTATTTATTTATTTTTTGGCGGCTGCTGTGCTGTGTGTGTGTATTTTTTTATTGTGGGTAGCGGGAGGGTGGGTGAATGGGGTATTAGCCCCAACGATGGTTGTTTAGGGCTTGCGGGGGGGGTAGCGGGAGGGCTTAACCCCTTCATGACCGTAGCGGTATTAACTGCTACGGTCGTGAAGGGGTTAAGTGCACCCGCAAACCCCCCCCCCCCCCGCAAGTCCTAAACTCACACCAAGGGCCAAATACCCCCCCTCACCCATCCCCACTACACACAATAAAGCGGGCACGGTGGGTTAACCCCTTCATTGCCTTAGCGGCTATCCGCTATGGTAATGACGCAGCATTTCTGTATTTTTAATAATATTGAGCAGGAGCAGGGGGGGTCCCTGAGCATTAATTTCTGGCTCAGGGAACCCCCTGCTCACTGTACAATACTGTATTATTAAAATACAGAAATGATGTTTCTTTACCATAGCGCATAGCCGCTAAGGTAAAGAACGAGTGTTTATTTATACTGTATATTGTATGTGTTTTATTGATACTGTACATGTGCAGAGGGTCTCCAGAGCAGAAGCGCACAGGTTTCAGGTCTGGGGACCCCCTGCCCCCGAGATACAGGCCCCTTTAGGGGGTGCCGGTATCCCTCTGCTCTGCTTGGTTTACAGGCCGTGATCACGTGATCGGGCCCTTTAAACCAAGCAGAGGGATACCGGCACCCCCTAAAGGGGCCTGTATCTCGGGGAGCAGGGTGTCCCCAGACCTAAAACCAACGCGATTCAGCTCCGGAGACCCCCTGCACATCTACACTATCAATAAAAATGTATTTCAAATGTATTTATTGTCATTTATTTATTTAGATTTATTTATTTATTTTTTGGCGGCTGCTGTGCTGTGTGTGTGTATTTTTTTATTGTGGGTAGCGGGAGGGTGGGTGAATGGGGTATTAGCCCCAACGATGGTTGTTTAGGGCTTGCGGGGGGGGTTAGCGGGAGGGCTTAACCCCTTCATGACCGTAGCGGTATTAACTGCTACGGTCGTGAAGGGGTTAAGTGCACCCGCAAACCCCCCCCCCCGCAAGTCCTAAACTCACACCAAGGGCCAAATACCCCCCCTCACCCACCCCCACTACACACAATAAAGCGGGCACGGTGGGTTAACCCCTTCATTGCCTTAGCGGCTATCCGCTATGGTAATGACGCAGCATTTCTGTATTTTTAATAATATTGAGCAGGAGCAGGGGGGGTCCCTGAGCATTAATTTCTGGCTCAGGGAACCCCCTGCTCACTGTACAATACTGTATTATTAAAATACAGAAATGATGCTTCTTTACCATAGCGCATAGCCGCTAAGGTAAAGAACGAGTGTTTATTTATACTGTATATTGTATGTGTTTTATTGATACTGTACATGTGCAGAGGGTCTCCAGAGCAGAAGCGCACAGGTTTCAGGTCTGGGGACCCCCTGCCCCCCGAGATACAGGCCCCTTTAGGGGGTGCCGGTATCCCTCTGCTCTGCTTGGTTTAAAGGCCGCGATCACGTGATCGGGCCCTTTAAACCAAGCAGAGGGATACCGGCACCCCCTAAAGGGGCCTGTATCTCGGGGAGCAGGGGGTCCCCAGACCTAAAACCAACGCGATTCAGCTCCGGAGACCCCCTGCACATCTACACTATCAATAAAATGTATTTCAAATCATTTTTAATGTGCCGATGTTTGCGCAGAGAGAGCAGCGGATCTCTCTCTGCTGCAAACACATCTCGGCCCCAGTGTGGGCAGTAATTTACTGAACATGTACTGTAGAATAAATGCATAGTTTTATTTATTCGGGTTTATCACACAGTATACTGTTCGGCCGGAAAACATCAGCATACAGTACAGCACAATATTATCCATCGAAATCCCCCCATTAGCCGTTTTCTTTTCTGAGGAAAAACAAAATGAAAAGTTTTAATGTACAGTAATGGTCAGCCCCCTAAAGAAGTACCCAGCCAGCCCCACCAAAATAATACGGCAACAATACAGTACTCACCATACTATTTCCCATTCAGCTTGCGTCGGCGCCGGTCCACTGCCAGTACAGCTTTCTTCATCATCCACGTCGATAGTTAGCAGCGGGACTAGCCCACCTGTAGTCAGCAGGTGAGGCGGGAAATCGCTTAGGTACATGCAAGCTTCATCAAAACTGGCCGCGAAATCCGACTCTGTCTAAGGGTTGTCACTGACAGTGGGACCGTCATTGGAAGCCGGTGCTGGTGCTGGTGCATTGCTTGGCAGGGATTGTCGCTTCTTAGTTGGTTTTAACACGACCCTTCGCCTTTTGCCGCCTCCATGATCATAGATACGGGAAAAACCCTGTGACACACACCAATACCCTCCAACAAATTGGGGCTCAATACGGTGAAAACAGGGGTCACTACATAACCTTTACTTATTGCACGCTTCCACAAATGAGGAGTTGGCGAAAATTTGTAAAAGGCATAGTTTTCGATAAAATACTGATAAATTTGAACAACTGTTGCCATCTTATCCTCTGTTGCATTAATAGCGGCCCATATTAAATAAGCATAACTTCTGTCAGGTTTTTGGAACACGGGCTGCTGCACTTGGACACTCATGGTGAGTCTCTGGAGAATAGTGTACTGTAACTGAAACAGGTCTTTGTCTTTATTTAATACAGTATGTAAAGCCTAAATTGATACATTTTTGCAACTCTTCCTTCAGTCTCAAGGCCAAGGCCAAGTTACTGTACAATGGCACACTGTGGTACAGTATCTTTTTTAAACGAAACAACTGCAAGCCCACACATTACTGATTCGGCGCTTTACAAGTCATGAGTTTATGCCATCTGGTGGACACGCGAAGCATTGCAGCCTAGTAAATCCTTCTCATTATCATTTAACAGATCAGGCCCCCGTCAGCCAGGCATGAACCGTGGCTGGGAAGGCAAACGCAACGAAGCATGCAAGAGGTGAGCAGCGGCGGATTCCAGGTATCTGCCAGGTACAAACTGGGCATTTGCTCGAATAAAGTGTGTCGGTGCAGTACATATGAATTACCAATAAAATTCAAGTTGGAAAAAAAAAATGTAAAATCAATGAATGTATTGATAAATTCCGGGTTAAGCCCATCTTGTTACCCCTGAAACCCTTGTGGTCCCTGGCAGCTGCATAGCACCATAAGCCATTTCCATGGGTTATAACATGTAAAATTTAAAGTGTCCCCTGTTTTTCCACTTTTCATGTTCACTTTATCCCAGACTCATGACACTTTCTGTGTGCAACTCTTATGTGGGAATTTTTGGTAGAAATGCAGTGGTTTTGTTTGCAGGAGTTTGGGGGACAAATATACCTGTAGTCAACTAATTATCCCCGGTGTGCAGGCATGATTTTCTTGTATGCGGGTTGAATTACACCGTGGCTGCCCTGTATCCCCCAGACTCCAGGTTTTCAAGCTCAGATATCCCAACTCTATTTCTCTCATATATATGGGTTTTTCCAAAGTATATCATGTATTTAAATATGGTTTATCATGGTTGTGCATTTTCTGTAAATGTCTATTCAGTCCGTAAGGGCTCCATACAAGTTCCGGGAAGTCTGGATAGATATCGGAGTTCAAAGAGGAGACAGGATGTGGAGAGGTGTTGGGGTGTGAAGTGGCTAGAGCATGGTGAAGTACTGTATCCGGAGAACAGAGACACCCTGTGGGGAGGGCACTCTGATCTGCCAGAGTCAGTTGAGCCGCAGTACGTGGCAATGGGTTGACTGGGGGAATCCAGAGAATATCAGTGCATTTCCCATTGGTCAAATCATATGCCCCACCCATTGGGCAAGCTCAGCCGGCTTAACTTGCCCCCTCCTCTGACGTCAGCCAAAGAATGAGCCCCTATTCCTAATAGGTAGTGGGAATAAATTCCCACACTCTGATTGGTTGTTCCTCCATGCTGAACATAGAACAGTGGAGGGTATGTAAGGAGGTAGCCGACTGAGAGAGCCATACCATCAAGTGGCTTGTGTCGATGAAGCTAGGTCACGCTTTTCAAAGTTGCTCTGTTTGAAATTGCTGAGCAACTGGCTTTGTTTTGAAGCTAGGACAGTCTGCCCTGCAGGGACTAAGTCAGACATGAAGTCAAAGTTCTGAGAATTGAACATAGCAGTCATGGCTAGGATCTTTAGCCAAAAAGAGGACCAGGTAGCCCGGGTGTATATCTTGGTCAGGGTAAGCCTTCCGAAGCAGGCACCTATTTGAGCCTAGATTTCACTACCCAGACCCCCAGTAAGTGTGTATGTTGTCTGTATTTTGTGTATTCATTGTGTGCATGCGGGTTTACCCGAATAAACTTCATTTTGTTTTATTACCTTGTTTTGCCTAGTGATTGATCCCGGTATAAATATGTGACAAATCCTGGTCTCCCGTGACAAGATGTAAGAAAATAACGTTCCAAAGGGATCTTTAGGGCTACCAGTCGAGCAGAGTGTATCGTTGGACATATCAATGCTTTGAAGCACAATGTGGTTCATGGCCCTTCCCGAGAATATTCCACACTAGAAGTGATTATCAACAATCCTCAGACTCTTATTACTCTGATTTTTTAGAACGAGGATACTCACAACATCCCTCACCGATCATGACCAGTCTCATTGGAGACCAACAGTATTAACACACTACCACTGAGATCACTATCACCAGACAGGGCACAATAGTTGAATAAACAAAAGTTTATTCTGGCAAGCCAGCAAACACACAAATCACACAATCACAGTATGACACTCACCAAGTGGGGCAATAATCTAGCCTCAGGCAGGTGCAGGAGCCTGCTTCGGAAGGCTTGGCATTAACGGCTTCTTCCCCGGCTTCTCTGTGCTCTTCTGCAAGCAACACTTTTAAAATAGCCCACCAGCTGTGACATCACTGTCTCCAATGCACTCTGCAAACTTGTATGGTACTGTGATCGGCTATGCTCCTTACATAGGCCTAAGTCTCCTATCTTTTTTGCTGGAGCAGAGACCGCCGGCCAATCAAAGCACAGATTGTGACGGTGCAGCCAATCATAGGATGAGTGCTTGTCCGGTTGCACCAATTAGGGCAGGAGTCTGGCTTATTGACTCTGGACTGCTTCTCGGGGTGTGAGCTGCTGGCGGGTGGGAAATTAGATCTGGCCAATGGAAATCATGCCTACGGGGCTGAGACCCAGTAAAGGATCCCCTGGCCAGCCCAATTTCTCAGTGTCTCGGGGAACAAAGGCTCTGAACTGTCGATTACCAGTTCCTGGACCTGAATTACAGCCCTTACCCACTCACCATTGTCCAGGTACTCAGCTGCTCCCAAGCTCTGTCACGGACAGACATTTCTTTGTATGCAGCCCAGCTAAGTGAATTACTGTGTCTGCATACAGATAAATGCTAGCAACACAAAGGACAATGCTGGATTACTAACTGTGTGGGGAAAACACAAACACAGGGAATGACAGTGATTTTTTACAATCACGGCTCCCCAAGACAGATAGTTTTCCCCCCTTGTAGATATCACACAGTGATTATCTCTTTTCTGGAAGAGATTTACACAAAACACATTGCACAAAGGCCAAAATGACCCTGACAGAAATGGCAATTAAACATGGATTTGGGGTAGCCTGCCTGGCTTAACTTTTATTATGTTAGGCTGGCTACCCCTACAGTCACAACCGGTCCAACGTGGAAAGAAATTATACCGGATAAGGACACAAATGCAGGTCAGCTAAGAGTCGGATTGTCACAAGATCACAAAGCCTCAGGTTTTACAAATGGTGAATATTTCTGATTTATATTCACACGGACATAGAGACTAATAAGATGCAAAAATAACTGATTTGTGCCCACAAATCGGGTTGATATTTTTTTTTAACTTGATTTGGATTTGATGAAGTTATTTCGGAACTTGCTTTGGAAAGCATTATTTGTGCCTACCGGAGTACGCTCTTCTTTGGACATGGTAGGTACACAGGTTAACACACTTACCAACAGTATGACTACAAGCATTGATAATTATGTTATTAGTCAATGAACGTCTACCAGGGGTGCTCGGCAACGGCTTCCCCAGCTGACAGGATATCTCCCCCTGGGCTGGCACCGCTCTGGCTGGGGAGGCAGCAAATGTGCATGGCCCGATCTCCGCCCCTGGATGCTGTTGCCTTTGTACTCTGCCCCTCTCCTCCGCCTCCAGACCCTGCAGTTACCATTTTCTTTTGAAATGCTGGCTGAACAAAGGGTTTCTCAGCCCTGCATGCCCAGAGATGTTAAATGCATTTATTTATTCCCTGGGCATGCAAGCTGGAAAAATACAATTACCCAGTCTCCACGACCATGAACCCTGGTTAGGCTGGTTCCACAGGGAGTTTGTAGACAATAGAGGATGGGGATGGGCAGGCCTCCAATCTCACAGGCGTCGGTCCGAAGAGCAAAGTCATTGTCTGCCCAGACAGAGGCCAGAGGGAACACAGAAGAATTCTGCTGCCAGTGCTCAAGGGCCAAAGCGTAGAATGTCTTATTCTTAGAACATAATGGCACACATCTGCAGCATATAACTATCACTCTAAACAAGCGGATTAAGCGGACCCAGTGGAGCAGGCTGGGGGGAGGGGTAAGGTGAGGTGACGCTAAGAGGCGCCGACCATCCAGAGAACAGCCAGGCTGACGCTAAGTCACCCACCGTCTCCTCTGCTAATGATAATACCTGCTGTCACGCTGCTTGATCCGGTGTAGCCAAAGAGATAAAGTTGAAGCACCGTTGAGTGAATGCCTGCAGTGATGTGTGTCCTGGAATCCACGTGCAACCAGCAAAGGTACCGGAACAGCCAAACGAAGAAGCGGTGCACTGAGGTAGGTAGATAACCACACGCATCTCTAACAAAAAAACGACTAATTTATTGAAAAAAGGGGAACAAACATCATGAAGCTAGGAACCTCTTACGCGTTTCATCCCGCAAGGGACTTTGTCAAAGAGTGAGTGGTGAACTATCTCATACACCTCTATATACCACCAGCTTGACTGTGATAGGTCAATAATAAATTGATTTAGAACAGCAACTCCTATATGCAGGTGCAGGTTAATTAATGAGACTGCCGTTCCATCTATACAAGCATAGTGGTGTGTAGAAGGGGAGAGAAGGATAACAACATACAAGTGTATACAAAGTACATATATAACAACAAATAAAAAACTTATTGCAAAACTACTGTAAAATAGTATAAACAGTAGTAGCAAAAGATCATTTAAAACCAACATTCAAGCAACATAGATGAAAACAAGGAATGGATTAAAATATAAAGAAATGATATAATAAAGAAAGATAAAAGACAGGTAAAAAATATATATTATATTACAATAAGTAATATTGAAAAGTATATTATAATCACTCAACATAATAAAACAATTATAATAATCATAAATAATAACCTGTCTTATATCAATATGAATTAAAGAAATAAAAATAAGAAATTGTCAAAAATGAAAACAATAATAAAGAAGATAAATATAAAAATAAATATATTAATAATAGAAATATAGCATATCTTAAATATACTGATAATAAAGTATACATAATATCCCATATGGTGAGCAACAACATATATCTAAATGACATTATAACAACACCAGAGAAGCAAAAAGCAGAAGCAAGCAAATACTTAAACATATTTCTTTAGTTAGACTAGGAAATGTTTAAGCTCCCAATCGGTATTAATACCGTAGGGATGCAATGTATTCATGATATAGATCCAGTGCCCAGACAGACGCACCTATCTCACCAAGAGATAGTGAGCTGGCACTGAGAACAGGAGGGAGGGAGGCGCTGTTCTCATTGTCTGGTTCATAATTCCCACCTTCCTTGCCTCAGCCTCCCTGTCACAAGCTCAGAACGGATTGGCCAACACAGATGAGCCCTCATTCTGTGATTGGCTCCCCATTCAGCATCAATGCTGGGATTGGTCGTTGCCCCGTTCTCCATGATTTTCCATTGAGAACTGCAACCTAGAAAAGAAGCGACCAATTTGAGTTCCACAAGCCTCTCCTGGGTTGGCGTGAAGATAGACTAAACGGGGGGCTCTGAGGATGTGCCAGAGACACCTGAAGTCGAGGCTGCTTGTACGCCAGATAATAAAAAATGCACAAATGCGCACCAGGGATTAATGGAAGGTAATTTATTAAAAATACACAAAAACTGAGGGGATCCAACCCCACCTCAGAACAGCTGTGCAGCTGAACGGCTAAGTACTACCAAGGAGAACACCTAATGGTGACTAAACCCTAAGCTGCACAGTATACAAATACAGTAAAATTTATATAAAAAAACATGAAAGAAAAAAACAAACATGAAAACAACCTATCAACAGATTTGTATAGAAACCGCCATAGGGTAGGGAGACCTCCTGACGAAGTACTTGGTACGAAACGCGTTGAGGTCACGACAGGTCATCCTGCGCGTGTATGCTGGTAAGCTGAGACGGAGCCTGCAGGAAACAGCAGCGGTTTTATCCATCTCCGTGGTGCCGAGATCCGGATCCTGTGCAGCCACCGCGAGTCTGCTGACTGTCTCAGTGTGAGTGTCCGTTTCCCCTTGCCAGTGCCCAACCCTATGGCGGTTTCTATACAAATCATTCTATACACCATTAGGTGTCTCCTTGGTAGTACTTAGCCGTTCAGCTGCACAGCTGTTCTAAGGTGGGGTTGGATCCCCTCAGTTTTTGTGTATTCCCTGGTGCGCATTTGTGCATTTTTTATTATCTTGTTTTTCAGGGTAACACATAGGAAGTATGAAGGGTAATCTCAGTTCTGAGAGATCAGACCCGCGCGCTGGGGCTGTCTCTGTTCACTCTCCTGTCTTCCACGTGTGGTAGCGTGGTGCGGAGTGTAGCGCGCATGTGCAGGAACCGGGGCCTTCAATAGGTGTCCTTAGGATGCCTGTCCGTTTTTGATAGCATAGAAACGATCGGAAATAAGCAGGAACGGTACACTTGAGTGTGTACTGGTGGTGGGTAGTAAAACCGCCAGCCACAACAGTCGCAACGCGTTTCGTTTAACAAAGTAAACTTTTTCTTTTTGCCTGAAGAAGTTTACTTTGTTAAACGAAACGCGTTGCGACTGTTGTGGCTGGCGGTTTTACTACCCACCACCAGTACACACTCAAGTGTACCGTTCCTGCTTATTTCCGATCGTTTCTATGCTATCAAAAACGGACAGGCATCCTAAGGACACCTATTGAAGGCCCCGGTTCCTGCACATGCGCGCTACACTCCGCACCACGCTACCACACGTGGAGGACAGGAGAGTGAACAGAGACAGCCCCAGCGCGCGGGTCTGATCTCTCAGAACTGAGATTACCCTTCATACTTCCTATGTGATGCCCTACTCCTGTGATAGACACCAGAATCGGGGATTATTAAAGAAATTTTATATGTAAGTTACTAATTTTATTATTTGTTGCTAATACAATATCTATCTCTCATCTTGGTGCGCTTTTGTGTTTTTTCTTGTTTTGCTGATATTGGTATCACCATCGGGGTTCCGGTGGAGACCACATTTGGAGGTGGGGGAGACACCTCATAAACACAGAAGCAGCAAGAGAACTGAGAGGGACCAACACTCCAAGTTTAAAGAGCCAGAGCGCGGACTGAACTTTTCATTGTTTTTCAGGGTGCCTTCCCCCCTTTCTAAGGGGGGTTCACCTAGATTTGAGAGTTTCAGGGGAGACGCTTTATGTAAATGCTGCAAAGGGATCATCCACACCATCACACAGCATGAGCGCTGAATATCCTGTTTTTTCTGCTTGTACGCCAAGCTGGAGATTTGAAGTTACCTTTCCACAACTTGCATCCAGCGGTGTTTGGAAACTCATGACCTACAGCAAAAGTAGAATCTGCTCCGTTAAAGTCATGTTGGTGGCGTCGGCCGAAATTAATACCCGTTTATTTGTTTATCTCTGTGTCCTCTCTGGTGCTTGATCCCACAAAAGAGTCCCGGTCTCTTGCCAGAACACATTAGAAATAAAGCATTCCATTTACATGGGATGCAAGGTGCAACCAGGCATGCAAAAAAAAACCTGTATCTCAGGGGCCTTGGAGCCAGATGAACCCAAGTGACAGGGCGTAACCTTTATTAACAGGTCCCTGGGCCTCATTCCATCACAAGCATAGCTAAGGTCTCTGTACATGCAGGGCTGAGAAACCCTTTGTGCAGCTCGCATGTCGAGAGAACTGGCACATTCTGCGACTGGAAGTGAAGAGCGGTGCAGGAATACAAGGGGGAGTGACCGTGGGAGAAGATCAGACCAGGGGGCAATCAACCCAAAAAGCAGAACATTTTGTCATCCATCCAAATATCCGGATGCCGAGCCCAGCATGGGACATCCTGTCAGCCATGGAAGCCATTGTTGGGCCCCGTTGGTGGATGCTGCTCCCATTGGCCGATTCATATTTCTTTCCGCTGCCATTTCATTTGCAATCACCCACTTCAAGCCCCGATTGGCCATTTCAGACAAGACCATGTGTCCTGAATGGCTCCTGTGCATCATTAATGCTGTGATTGGCCGCAGCCCTGTTTGCCATGATTTGCTAGGGAAGCAAGAAATCTATGAAATGGGAACCCAATCAGTTTCAGATCTTATTCTGATCCTAACGTGGTGATAGATTAAGCTGTGCCCCCTGAGACTGTGCAACAGACACTCGAAAATTAGATTGTAAGCTCCTCGGAGCAGGGACTCCTCTTCCTAAATGTTACGTTTGTCTGAAGCACTTATTCCCTTGACCTGTTATTTATATATTATGTGTTATTTATATGATTACCACGTGTATTACTAATGGGAATTGCTATGTACATTAATGATGCTATACAAATAAAGACATAGGGGGTCATGCACTAAGCTCCGTTAAGTTGTTTTTAGAGCGCAAAGTGCTCTTAGAACGTGATGTTGCGCTGAACACGATGCACTAAGCCACGCAAACAGGCACTTTGCGCTCTAAAACTGACTTTTTTCAGGAAATATTTCAAAGTCCAACTTTGCTCGTTCGTTACCCTGTTTGCGTTAAATTCTGCCCTTAAGCGGGATGCACTAAGCTACGTAACCTTAGCGTACGCGAAAGTTGCGTTCAACAGAACACGTCAGCTGAAGGTAGATGCAAAAAAAGCTGGACTTTGAAAAATTTCTTGCTCTACATTTCTGCATGCGCAACACCCATACAACAGGCCGGCGGGGGTCCCCGGCTGACCCCACGGGGGTCCCCGAGGGAGGTCGGGGGTCGTGCCCCCGGCTGACCCTGCGGGAGTCCCGGGGTACCCGCGGGCCTGCGGTACCAATGTTGTGCCTACAAAAATACTAAACATTATTTCTAACTAATAAACCCCCCTAACACATACAGTACAATAATATGCAAAATAACTATTATTCAGATATGGATAATAGATTATTTGCCCATTATTAAATACTGCATTAGCATACATAAATAAAGTAAATAAATACAGTTATACTTACCACAACAACAGGTCTCTCTGTCCTCCGTTGAAAGAAAGCATACAGAATATACATAATAAAGACATTCTAATGGCCCCTAACCACTTAATCACTTTAGCGTTTACTAACCGCTATATTCATTAAGGGGTTAACCCAGCCTGCCCCGATACAAACCCGGGAGGCCTAAGCACCCACCCTGAACTGACTATACCCACCCTGTACCCATTGAGTAGTATAGTGGTACATCATACCTATATAATAATAATATGGGCATGATAAGCCTCTATAGCACTCAATGGGCACCCTAATTACAATACATTAATGCACCAGATACACAATAATAAAACCTAACTCCAAAAAAACATACTTCACTAAATAAAAACAGTAGCCAGCTAATCCAATGAATACAAGAGATAACATCAACACTGAATTAATTAAACCTTTAACCAATCAAAACAATTAATTCCTAAACCAACTGAAAATGAATAGTAACACTAACCAATCAAGCCAATTAATTACTACAACATTAATGAATGTAAACATTAAAAGACAAAGAAATACATTCAAACAATATCTGAAATAACCATTAAATGCATTAGCTAACATAATACAACATTAACTACAAACGAACACCAATCGCAAACATTTTATTACATTAAGCAGGAAAAAAAAAAACAATGACATCCACATAAGAAACTGACATTAAAAAAACCAACAGCAATAACAAGCCACAAATGCCCCCCAAATATTGTCATAGTAATGTATTCATCTGAACCTTAAAGTGGTACAGATTAATATATTATCAGTCAATGTGCCTCCCCCCAAAAATAAAAAAACACATCCAATGAAGAAACCTGTAATAATAGACATTTACAAACATTGAATATAGTACTTACCATTAGAAGCGGTGGCCTTCCGACTCCCGGGGTAACAGGAAGCTCAAGTACCTTGAAGGCCTCAAACAGCATCCGATGCCATCGCCATGAAGATCCGGATCAGGTACCCAAATCTTCTTTTTTCTTTCTTTAATCACCTTCTTCTTTCTTCATCTGTCACCATTTCTTGATCTTCTTTTTCTTCTATCTTCATCTGTCAATCCAAAAAAAACCCATGGTGAATCCGAACCGATGTTGTCTCGTCGTCTTCTTGGGCTCAAATTAGGCATCACGGCCTTAAATGGGGCTGTGACATCACATTTAGCCTCAAAAGGGTTAACAGCCACCTGATTGGCTGTTAAAAAAATGTTCCGACTTTAATTTTTTTTTTTTTACATGACATCACTTAAAGGGAATGATGCCAGCCAATCAGAATGGCTGTGCTTCATTTGCCTTTAAGATGATTTCATTTAATACAAGATGGCCGGTGTCACATGGTGTCACAAGGCGTACACACTGTGATTGGCTGAAATACCATGTAACGCCGGCTTTGTGACGTCATCATAGTCAGCTTAAATGCTAATATTGTATCTGAAACATAAAAAACAAGTCTTGATATAGTTCAGCTTATGTTTAAATGTATTAGATAGTGTTTATTTACATTGGTAATTTTAATATTTCATATGCAGTGATATAGTTCAATAAATAAGGAATGAGGATAAGTTTAATAGATATCTTTAAATACAGGCCCCTGTTCAGTCTAGTTATATTACTCTAACATCAGATGTTCATCTTTATTTAGAAAATACATAATACATTATGGAATATTTAATTTGTGCTTAAACTATAACACATTGTGTATACACATATACAGACTTGGTATTTTAATTAAAAGCAAACTACTGTGACTGGAGCATTAGAGGGAAGCCAAAGAGCCCGGTTAGGAGCTGATCAGATCACACAGAGCAGTGACAGCGAGAAGACATTTAGGGAAGCCCCATTTATAGCGCAGCACTGCCACCGTGTGGTGCTCTGGGAACTGCAGGCATTAAGGAAACGAGCCGCGCGGTTCCGCCTCTTTGTGTCTCTGTGTTCGGGTTTATAATAATAACACAATGTGAACATTAGAAGAAGAGGAACCAAGAAAGTCCCATTGAAGCAATGACCTGGGAAAGAAAACCCCTCATATTACATTTCACCGATTAAAGATCATTTGAATACTTGGTATAAGTACATGTTCCATGTCAGAGAGCTCTGTGCTGTATCTGTGCAAAAACTAATGTTATCACATTAAATCTTTTTAATTGTCCCACTTACAAGCACTAAATAAATAATAACTTTATTAGGACGATATCGGTCTGAGGCGGGATTTTTGAACATCGCAACGGCTTTCACAGAACCAATCAGAGCGAAGGGCGGGACCAAAGCAGCCAATCACAGCGATCTGCAGTCCATAAATACGCAGCTGCAGCGGTTTTTTTTTTTATTTTATTTATTTCACTTTAAGCCGCTTCAGCGGCTTTTTTCTTTAGATTGGATTGATACACCTTTTGGATTGGAGGGATTCAGATTGATTGAACTGATCGGAGAGGCTGATGACTCCTCGAGTGGGTCACTTCCCATCACAGCGCCCGCCGCCGACACCACTTTCCGGAGTTTCAGTCGGGGATGTATTGACTGGCCCGTTTGGAGAGCCGCCGCTGCCACGTGGGTCATTGCGCATCGCTTTGCTTTATAGCTTTATTGCACTGTATGCTGAGTTCTGTGTGCAGTACTGAGCCCAGAGCTGCGACTTGCTGTGACCCCCGACCTTGCCCCCCCCCTGCCTAGTGCTGTGCCCCCCCCCTGTTTAGTGCAGTGCCCCCCCCTGTGCTCTGTGCCCCCCCCGTGCTCTGTGCCCCCCCCAGTGCTCAGTGCCCCCCCCTGTGCGCTGTGCTGCGCCCCCCTGTGCTCTGTGCTGCGCCCCCCTGCGCTCTGTGTTGTGCCCCCCCGCGCTCTGTGCTGTGCCCCCCTGCGCTCTGTGCTGTGCCCCCCTGTGCTCTGTGCTCCCCCCTGTGCTCCCCCCTGCGCTCTGTGCTGTGCCCCCCATGCGCTCTGTGCTGTGCCCCCCCTGCGCTCTGTGCTGTGCCCCCCCTGCGCTCTGTGCTGTGCCCCCCCTGCGCTCTGTGCTGTGCCCCCCCTGCGCTCTGCTGTGCCCCCCCTGCGCTCTGTGCTGTGCCCCCCCCTGCGCTCTGTGCTGTGCCCCCCCTGCGCTTGGTGCCGTGCCCCCCCCTGCGCCGTGTGCTTTTGCTCCCTGCGTTGCGTGCTTTGGGCCGTGTGCCCGCCGCCGTGCGGGTGCGTGGCTCTGATTTGGGCCGTGTGCCTGCCGCCGTGCGGGTGCGTGGCTCTGATTTGGGCTGTGTGCTCGCCGCCGTGTGTGTGTGTGGCTCTGACTTGTGCCGTGTGCTCGCCGCCGTGTGCGTGGCTCTGATTTGTGCAGTGTGCTCGCCGCCGTGCGTGTGGCTCTGATTTGTGCCGTGTGCCCGCCGCCGTGCGGGTGCGTGGCTCTGGTCTGCGCCTTATTATGGCAGAGGCAAATGTGCCACCTATGGAGACTGCAATACATGATGCTGCAGAAGACATGGACTACACTTTAGTGAAGAAGAGAGGGCGAGCAAACTCTGATAGCTCCAATGGTTCTTCCCCTCCATCGGTAGCAAAGACAAAGATGCAGAAGCACAAGGAAGACCAAGGCATCAAAACATCAAACCGCTTCGAGCCACTTGCTGATGCCGATGACTGCTCAGGGCCCAGGTGCAACGATGAAGAGACTGCACTCCCACCCAAAAAGATTCGCATACCACCGGTAATGGTTAGGAATATGAAGACCCACAAGGACCTTGTCGACATCCTCACCGAGCACTGCACTTCCCCGTTTGTAGTTAAACCACGGGCAAACCACGCAAAGATCACTACCACAACTGTGGACGACTACCGGAGCTTAACGGACTGCTTTGCAAAGCAGGGCATAGAATACTACACCTTCCCACTGACGCGCCTAAAGCCCCAGAAATTTGTAATTCGCGGCTTACCAGCAAACGCCTCCGTGGGGGAGATTTCCCACGACCTCGCGGAACATGGACTTCCAGTCAAGAGCGTAGCCCAATTGACATCCCCGGTGGACAAGACCAAGAAGTTCCCTTTGTTTATTGTCACACTGGCAGAAACCCCGGAGAGCCAGCCTGCAGATCTTACCAAGATTACCAAGCTCTGTAGCTGTGTGGTAACCACAGAAGCGCCAAAGGGCAGAAAAGGCCCAACCATGTGTTTCAACTGCCAACGGCTCGGGCATACCTCTGCATTCTGCCACCAGAAGCCACGCTGTGTGTGTTGTGGAGAGAACCACAACTCCAAGGAATGCCCACGAGATAGGAAGAAGGAGCCGGCGACATGTGCAAACTGCAAAGGCCCACACCCGGCAAGCTACCGTGGTTGCCCGTACCTCACAAAAGCAAAGCAAGAGGAACGGGAAAAGCGGACACCCCACCTGATGGAGCAGGCACCAAGGAAGACACCCACTACTCAATACCAGCTTCCCCGCCTGGCGCCGGAGAGACAGAGGACCACAGAACACCTGATCCCAGACCAAGGCACGGCATCCACCCAGAGGATGCAAAACCCAGACGGACAGACCTACGCGGAAACTCTCAGGACACCATCCACCAACCCCGTTGAGGCGGCCAACCCGGACCCCGCAGGCGGAACCGCAAGCCCAACAAACTGGCTAGAGATCATCCTTAAAATAGCCAGCGCTATTGCGAGAATGGATATTCACCCCATTGTGACAATGATAGCGAATCTCATCCCGGCCCTTCTCAGGAGCACAGAAACTAACCACCATGGCAGCAACATCTAAACGCAGTTCTGTCATCGTGATGTGGAATGCAAATGGTATCAGCAAGAAGACAGATGAACTCCTTCACCTGATGGAATCGAGGAATGTATGCGCAGCTCTGCTCTCGGAGACCCACCTTCAAGGAAACCAAAAACTAAGCCTGGCGAACCACAGGGTATACCGTACCGACCGGGCAACAGGAGCCAGAGGTGGTGGGACGGCTGTGATTGTTAACACACGGGTCAGCCATAATGAGATTGCACTACCACCCCTCCGGAGTATTGAAGCCACTGGAGTACAGGTAAAGACTGCAACAGGACCACTGCGACTAATTGCCACCTACTGCCCCCCTAAGGTGAAGCTACATTTGGGAGACTTGGAAGCTCTGCTGGACTCCACTGTCCCAACCATCATCGGGGGAGACCTAAATGCCAAACACCGGTGCTGGAACTCAAGGACAGCAAACTCCAGAGGACAAGCTCTTCTTGCTTACTCAAAGGAGAGTGACTTTGTAGTGGCTGGCCCTACAGAACCCACCCACTACCCAGGCACTGCAAGCCACACACCGGATGTCCTGGACATTGTCTTACTGAAGAACGTGAAACATTCTGTCCAGTTGGAAACCCTGGCGGAACTGACCTCAGACCACAACCCAGTTACCATTACTGTTGGCGACGAGATGGAAACCCACCAGCAAACACCCAGGTACAACTTCACCAGGGCGAACTGGAGCCTGTACAAAGAAGAGTTGAGCAACATCACAAACCCCCGCCCCTTGGACACCAACGGAGACATTGATGATGCTGTTAACACCTTTACTACCGCAGTCCAACATGCAATAGAGCACAGCGTCCCGAAACAGATGCCCAAACGCTGCTCCATCTACGACCTACCGAGCGGGATCAAGCAAGCGATTGCTGAGAAAAACAGGGCCCGACGCCAGTGGCAGAAGTTCCGCACACCTGACCTTCTGGTAAAGTACAACTCACTTGCCAGACTACTGCGACAGCAAATCAGCCAACACCGGGGGGAGAGGTGGGAGGCCGCAGCAGCCAAGCTGAAGGAATCCGACAACTCTGTTTGGAGAATGACCCGACGCCTGACCGGGAAGAAGGAGCCTAATCCACCTATCCAGGGCCAGACCCACCTGGCATGTAGCAACAAGGACAAGGCAGAGGTTCTCGCTGACACACTGGAGACAACTTTTAGGCCTAACCAAGCCAGCAAAATAGCACGGGAAGTTGAGCAAGGAGTTAACAGGCATCTTACCGAGCACCTACCAGAGACCGAAGCGGAAACCCTTGAAGGATGCACCAGGACTGAGATAACGCAACTTGCAGAAAAGCTGGCAAATGGCAAAGCACCAGGAAGTGACGGAATTACCAACCTGGCCATCAAGAAGCTTCCGCCGGCAGCCATGGAATGCCTCACAGAAATCTTCAATGCATGCATGCGGCTCCAGCACTTTCCTCAATCCTGGAAGGAAGCCAAGGTCATTGTATTTCCAAAGCCTGGAAAACCACTGAGGGATCCTGCAAACTACCGTCCGATAAGCCTGCTCTC
The DNA here is from genome assembly GCF_040206685.1 of Ascaphus truei. Lineage (NCBI taxonomy): Eukaryota > Metazoa > Chordata > Amphibia > Anura > Ascaphidae > Ascaphus > Ascaphus truei. Next base: position 98,972 of record NW_027453842.1, read on the forward strand.
TGGACTGTCGAAACTCCTGGAGAAAGTTATTCTTACGCGCCTCCGCCACTTTGCCTCTGGTAAAAACATTCTACTAAAGGAGCAATTTGGATTCCGGAAGGACCACTCAACCAACCATCAGCTGCTGCGAGTCGTTGACATAATAAGCCATGGATTCAACATCCACAAATCAACTGGAGTTGTCTTCTTGGACGTGGCCAAAGCGTTTGACAGAGTTTGGCATGAAGGACTACTGCACAAAATGATCAACCTGAAATTCCCAAACTACCTGATTAAGCTGACTGCAAGCTACTTGCGGGAGCGCACATTCCACGTGGCTGTGCGGGAAGAGCTCTCAACAACACGCCCCATCCGCGCTGGCGTGCCACAGGGATCAGTCCTGGGACCTTTCCTTTTCAACCTCTTCATGAATGACATCCCCACAGACCTCCACAAGACTCAACTGGCACTCTACGCAGACGATGTGGCAGTCATCTCCCAGTCCTTCAGAGAGAAAGAAGTAGCTAAGAACATCCAGAAAGCACTAGACATGCTATCAACATGGTACAGCGACTGGCAAGTAGGACTGAACTCCAGCAAGACTACAGCTACACTGTTTACCAAAAAGAGGATCAAGGCACACCCGCCAATCACCCTCAACGGAGAGGCTGTCAAATGGGAGCCAAACAGCTCTTACCTAGGTGTAATCCTAGATAGCAAACTAAGCTGGAGAAACCACATTGAGAAGATTCAACAGAAGGCAACAACCAAGCTGGCAGCACTGTACCCTCTGCTGAAGACAAGGACCATGCCCATCAAGAGCAAAGTCAATGTGATCAAGGCGATCATTAGACCCACAATGACATACGCCTCCCCGGTGTGGAGTGGTTGCCACCAACATCAAAGATCATCTCTCCAAAAATTACAGAACAAGGCGCTGCGGATTGCGTCCAATGCTCCACTTCCTACAAGAATAGCAGACCTTCATAGGGAACTGGGCATCGAGATGTTAGATGAACATCTAAAGAAGCTCAACAAGAAATTCTACAAGGAACTGGACCAGAACTCAAACCCGCTGATCAAGAAGCTTGCTGCGATCTCTGCAAACCCATTTGACCGCTACCCACGACCCATCACAGCGCTGAACCTGTGAAACCAACTCAACTGTGGCAAGTAACACAGATCAAGAAGCTTCCTAAAGAGTGCGACAATACACTCAACAAGAGAACTTGGAGTAATGAGGCTCAAGCCTCGGTATCCAATATCACCACTGACAGATTTAATCTGTCAGTCAGAACAGAACGGTCGGCTTTTTTCTTTATTAGTTCCTGACGGAGACGCGCACTGACACAGCAGCACAGGATGGCCCGGACCAAGCAGACCGCCCGGAAATCCACCGGAGGGAAGGCTCCCCGTAAGCAGCTAGCGACCAAGGCTGCCAGAAAGAGCGCACCGGCCACCGGCGGAGTGAAGAAGCCTCACCGCTACCGGCCCGGTACTGTGGCTCTCAGGGAGATCCGCCGCTACCAGAAGTCCACCGAGCTGCTCATCCGCAAGCTGCCCTTCCAGCGCCTGGTCCGGGAGATCGTGCAGGACTTCAAGACTGACCTGCGCTTCCAGAGCTCGGCTGTCATGGCTCTGCAGGAGGCCAGCGAGGCTTATCTGGTGGGGCTCTTCGAGGACACCAACCTGTGCGCTATCCACGCCAAGAGGGTCACCATCATGCCCAAGGACATCCAGCTGGCCCGCAGGATCAGAGGGGAGAGAGCTTAGGCCGGCTGCACCCTGACTTCGTTTACACCCGAAAAACAAAGGCTCTTTTAAGAGCCACCACATTTTCAATGAAATGGCCTGATCAATATTAACACACGGATACTGATCTCAATATAGAGAATTAAAGAAGTGTTTTATCCTTGTACCAACATATGTACTTGATGTGTGACAATATAGATAAACGTGAATTGGATAATTTGGATCAGACCAAAAACGTCTTCAGAGTATCTGTCCTCGTCCAGATTATTTTCCCTATATATATATATATATATATATATATAGTGCATGCACTGAGAAAAGATCACGCTGACACCACGTTCAGTATGATAATGTCTGACTTTATTCCTACAGAGCCTGCGTTCATATACAGGGGCTGTAGGGGAGGGGGTTTGTATGCAAAAGAGCTAGACAGCTCAGTGATTCTTTTGTTAGGTCTCGTCCTTGTTGTTATGATTTATGGTCTTGTTATTGTAGATTTTCTTGGACACATCAGCATTTGAGGGGAATTCCTCGGTGCCATCTTCTTTACTTGAAGGGAGGGGTAACTGTGGTAGCCATTTTGAGTAAGGAATCATAGCAAAGTATTACAGATGAAGAAATAGGCATTTTATCCAATCCATCACAGTCCCCCCTTGAAATATCTATTTCTGAGTCTGTCCCTAGATGTATACTAACTCATCTGTCCAGATGTGCCTGGGAACTCTTTTGTGCTGTACGTTAGACGAGTCATGGCTTGTCCATGACCCCCCTTGCCACAGACTTTGCACATAAGGAAGTCAGATGCTGTCCCTATGGATTTATACTATTGTACTTAACTGGGAGGGACTGTAACGGAGTAAATGGACCATCTTCCAAGAGTGGAGTATTATTATCTGACTGCAGAAAAAAGGTAGGAGTGCTATTGTCAACAGCTTTGGTCATGAACTTTTTAAAACATGGGAGAACACAGCAGACAATAATCACAAACAAAACAAAAATAATAACTATTGCGATGCCTATTTGGGCAAGAATCTTTTGCCATCCCGTCTTTCCTTGCTAGACCATTTTGTGGTCGGTATCCCCAATCTGTTCCCGTGTTCCATCCTACTGCTCCCCAGTAATCACATTCCTTTCCCCAGTAGGAATCCGTTACGCATATATAAGTAGACCTGAAACCGGTATTGCTGTATCGATTACATTGCCAATGTGTTGAGGGGCAGCGGACTATATTATAATAATCAAAGGAGAAAATAGCTACATGAGTATTGTATGAATTATACCAAAACGTGACTACCCCTTCATGTTGGGTGATAACAATCTCTTGTGCCCCCCCTAGACCCAACAAGCAAAGGATATATAGCATCATTTTCCTTCTGAGGTGTCCTCGTTGGGAGCTGGAACCTTCTTGCCAGCTAGCTTGACTGATGTCGCTGTGGTCAACAGAACTTTTAAAGGACCATCATATCTGGGCTCTAGGGAATGTTTCCTTACAAATTTCTTCACAAGCACCCAGTCTCCGGGCACGAATTTATAAGTCCCGGTATCTAGATCTGGATCTGGAATAGAAGAAAACACTCGACCATGCATATTGGTTAGTTCTTGCGCTAGGGCAGTTACATATTTGGTCAAAACATCAGACTGCATCTGTAACTGCTGTGGGTAGGAACAACCAAGTTTGGGGGCAGTACCAAACAGTATCTCAAATGGGGATAGAGCATGTTCCCCTCGTGGGGTGTATCTATATCAAATACTGAACAAAGCAATGGGTAGACTATCTGGCCAGGGCATATTTGTTTCCTGGGCCATTTTCAACATTCTAGTTTTCAGTGTGCCATTCATTCTTTCTACCTTTCCGCTACTCTGGGGATGATATGGGGTGTGGAAAGCAAGGGTGGTCCCTAGCGCGGACCAAATTTCTTTAGCTAACGTAGCAGTGAAAGCAGGGCCTTGCAAGGTGTTTCTGCTGTGGTTTTTCCACACATCCTGGGTTACACTTTGCACAAATTGTACATAATTTGCAGAAATTACTAGTCATTGGGGTAATTCCAGGCGCCACATAGTATTTGTCGATCAGTGCATTCATAAGAGTCTTCGAGAGATGCGCTGCTCCATGTGCCCATTGTACCACAGCAGGATACAGTGCCCATGGCAGACAAAGTTTCTTTTTTGTACTCATAAATTTCTTCTTGGGGTGATGCACCTCCTTTTCTTCCAGCTTTCCTTTTCTTCCTTTGTTGCAGATTCTTGCAACTTCTTCAGATATTCTCGATTCACTGGGAGGTTCTGCATTAACGGAACCATCCTTGTCGTGTCCACTCGATCTTCCACTTCTCGTATCCCGCTGGCAGCTTGTTTTGCCGCAACATCCGCCAGATGGTTTCCTCTGGCTTCTTCTGTGTTCAGTTTCCCATGGGCTTTACCTTCAGGATGGCCACATGGCTTGGAAGGAGTAGGGCGTCCATCAAAGCTTGTATGGCTGAGCTGTGTTTCACTGGTGTTCCTGCTGCTGTCAGAAATCCCCTGGTTTGCCAAATGATGCCAAAATCGTGTGCTACTCCAAAGGCACATCTAGAGTCAGTGTAGATATTCGCCGTTTGTCCTTCTGCCAGTTTACACGCTGCAGTGAGAGCTTGTAGTTCGGCCTCTTGTGCGGATGCTGTTGACGGTAGTGTGCTTGCCAGTAGGACCACAGTGTCTGTGGTGACAGCATAACCCGTATAGTAGGTGCCTTGTTGATCAGCATATCGAGAACCATCCCGTTTCACTCACCGTGGGCAGATGAGCAATTTCTAGCTTCATGAGTTCGAAGTAATCATGGGGTAGGTCGACTCCAGCTGTGCTTTATTCTTGTTCGTGTCCCTGCACATCTCCCCCCTCGGGAAGTGGAAGAAGAGTGGAGGGGTTAAGCACTTGGCACCGGAGAAGGGTGACATTGTCTGGAATGAGAAGCGAGCATTGCAACCTGAGGTGTCTGGCAGCGGACAGATGTTTTGGCTGTGTCTGATTGAGAACAGCAGCAATGTCATGTGGTGCCAGGAGAATGAGGTCATGTCCTAGAACAATGTCCGAAGTTCTATCCAGCAGTGCTTGAGCAGCAAAAACAGCACGAAGACAGGACGGTCCACCACGAGCCACAGCATCGAGACGGCTGGAATAATAACCAATAGGTCGACATCGGCCAGCGTGTGGCTGTGTTAACACTCCAGTTGCATGTCCATTTCGTTCTGATACGAAAAGCTTAAAGGGTAAATCATAGTCTGGGAGGCCCAAGGCAGGGGCCGAGGATATTACCTGTTTGAGAACAGTGAAATTCTTGGAAGCCTCTGGGGTCATCTGGAAAAGATTTGTTGTTAAAACATCGTACAATGGTTGCATCTTTTACTGCTTGAGTATCTTGAACCATTCTATACTTATCAGGTTCACCCTTCGCGGTGCGTTTCTTCACAGGGAAAAGAGGGGTATTGCAGTTTACGGGGAAGCGGGGCCCCTTGTTTGAGCTGTACAACAATGGGCGGTACCCTTAGGTGCCCGTTATCCTCAGGGCCAGTGGATCATAATTTGGACGGGATCCTATCCATGACAGCGGGCGGTATACTGGCAGCTGAGGGTTTGTCCGCTAATGCCAAAAGTATCGGAAGGGAACAAAGGGCAGAGACATCTGACTCCCAGAGCAGGGAGGTTACATCAATGGTGCCGTCCTCGGAGAATATTATGGAGGCCTGTAACCTAGACAAAACATCAGCGCCAAACAGATTAAGCGGGCAAGTAGAGGAAACTACAAATCGTGCAAATAGTTCAGGGCAGGGACCTATCTGCAGGGGTCGTGTTAATGGGCTAGAGCTCGGTGTGCCATCTACCCCCACACATAAAACATCAATATCAGACAAATAGGAAGGGTCAGGTATGTCTGCAGCTCTAATTACACTCCTGGCTGCACCTGTATCTACCAGGAAGGGGGTGAGGTGACATACATTATTGGGGCGCCTTCTACCTGCTTGGGCGTCTGCCCACATAACCTTGGGCAGGGGTCGGGTACTGGGGGGTGTCTGGGGTTAGTATTCCAGGTCATGTTTGCCTCCTGTGCAACGGCCTGTGACTCACTATCTGAGTCAAAACTATAGGGCGCACTGTAGTGGACACTGCTGCTGGGTCTGTGTGCTATTGTTGTGTCAGAGTAGACTTGAATCCCTAACGCTGGGGCAGTGATTGTTTGGGGTGAAAGGGCTGGCATTAGGGGCACAGTCGGGGTGTAATAGGAACCATCTGCCTGCATCACAGAATATAGTTGTGCTACATAAACAGTCAAAATTGGTTTGTCATTCGTGGGCGGGGTAGTGGGTTGTATAGGTGGGGGTGCTGCTGGAGCTGGGAGCGAAGGTAACAAAGGAGTGAGCATAGATAAATCAGTCACACCACAATTAAAACAATCTTCCCTGCATTGGGGGTTTCGGGTGCCACACCTTAAACATGTCCAGGGGGGTGGGTCAGCCCCAGCATAGGGTGGTGGTTGGTCATTTTCAGGGGGGTTACTTGTACAGTCACCGCAAGGGTGATAAAGAAATACAACCTTCCCTCCCTTTTCTATCTCCTGCTCGGTCCATTTCTCTCTGTGAACAGCCTTGGCCACATTAAACCAGGCTTCTGCTGTCTTCAGCAGGTTGTTATCATTCAAAATTCCTCTCTTTTCTATCAATATCTTTCGCCACTCTTCTGGCTGTAACCTGCCTTCTGCTGCAGTAATACTACATACTTTAAACAGCCTATTTGCTTTCTTTTTTACTTTATTATATTAACTTCTGTCCTGGCAATGATAAAATAAATGCAGCAGGGACCCTTCTGTCCCTCAACAGAATTATTTTGACTCATACTAACGTAAGGTATGTTTCCCTGTGGGATTCAAAAAACACACAAGACTGCGCTCCCTGAACTTCTCCCTCCCACAGAAAAAGACCCCTCTTTCTAGTTGCCATTAGAACAGAAGGAAAAAGAATATTTTCTGGTTTTAAAAGACCCATTCGTGTGGCCAGCACGAACAAAGCCTTCAAAAAAAAATATTACCAGGGCTGTCCCATTCTTTTCCGTTCTGTTCTCTCTCTCGGCCACTAGGTGGCAGGCTAAGACTCCTTTCCCTGTCTTACTTGCCTGTGCTCAAATGTTAAAACTGCACCTTTTTTTTTTTTTTTTTTCTCTATACTGCAATTACTTGCAAAAATGTCCTGTTTTTTTTTTTCTTCTTTCCCTTCACTTATAACACTTTATTTCCCTTCCAAATAATATACACAGGTTCTAATTGTATCCCAATTCCTGCATATAAACCTTTCAGAAAAATAACCCTCAATACTTACTTTCACAACACAATCATATGCCTTAATTATCTATCAGCAAATTCACTTGCCTATTTCTTTCCTATTCACTTTCTTTTTCCTACTGCAAAGCGTACCTTAACGCGGAAAAAACAGGAGTTCGGGCAGTTTAACGTCTAGGGGTTATCGCCCAAGCACCTATGGGCTATCTCTTCTACTCTCAACAATCCCCACCCGTCCTCATGAATTCTCAACACTAATACACAAACACATTTTGGACATAACATACAACTTGATTACGAGAGAGGTAAAGGTTGTTCAGGGATCAATCAGCAGGATTCCGCGCAGTTACCAAACCGTAACGCGCTAAACACTCCTTCCCTCGCAACGCGCCAAACCGCACAGTCACTACCGGGATTCCCGTGTTTCCTCTCTGAACCGACTATACCTTACTCCGCCTTTACCCCTCCTTCCACCAAGTTTACAACGTACAATGACACGACCTCTAGTCAGCCGACAAAAATCCCACTCCACTCCGGGCTCCCACTTGCGGCACTGACTAACATATACAACATGTAAACATATACCGAGTGACAGATAGTCTAGGTAACAGGTTTGAGTTTAAAACGGGCTCTGGGCAAGATATCTACCTGTCTTTAGGTGACCTTCGGAGAGCCGTATGAGACACAGAAATAGACCAACAGCGGAGACAGTGCGTATCGGTAGATAATAAATGTTATCTTACCGTACTCCAGAGGTGATCAGTCTCCTGCCGCGTCCGCACTTGGTCCACCCCGGTCCCTCTGCGCACGGCTGTCCGTTGGTTCAAAACCCAGAGCCCCACGTTGGGCGCCAACTGAATTGGATAATTTGGATCAGACCAAAAACGTCTTCAGAGTATCTGTCCTCGTCCAGATTATTTTCCCTATATATATATATATATATATATATATATATATATAGTGCATGCACTGAGAAAAGATCACGCTGACACCACGTTCAGTATGATAATGTCTGACTTTATTCCTACAGAGCCTGCGTTCATATACAGGGGCTGTAGGGGAGGGGGTTTGTATGCAAAAGAGCTAGACAGCTCAGTGATTCTTTTGTTAGGTCTCGTCCTTGTTGTTATGATTTATGGTCTTGTTATTGTAGATTTTCTTGGACACATCAGCATTTGAGGGGAATTCCTCGGTGCCATCTTCTTTACTTGAAGGGAGGGGTAACTGCGGTAGCCATTTTGAGTAAGGAATCATAGCAAAGTATTACAGATGAAGAAATAGGCATTTTATCCAATCCATCACAGTCCCCCCTTGAAATATCTATTTCTGAGTCTGTCCCTAGATGTATACTAACTCATCTGTCCAGATGTGCCTGGGAACTCTTTTGTGCTGTACGTTAGACGAGTCATGGCTTGTCCATGACCCCCCTTGCCACAGACTTTGCACATAAGGAAGTCAGATGCTGTCCCTATGGATTTATACTATTGTACTTAACTGGGAGGGACTGTAACGGAGTAAATGGACCATCTTCCAAGAGTGGAGTATTATTATCTGACTGCAGAAAAAAGGTAGGAGTGCTATTGTCAACAGCTTTGGTCATGAACTTTTTAAAACATGGGAGAACACAGCAGACAATAATCACAAACAAAACAAAAATAATAACTATTGCGATGCCTATTTGGGCAAGAATCTTTTGCCATCCCGTCTTTCCTTGCTAGACCATTTTGTGGTCGGTATCCCCAATCTGTTCCCGTGTTCCATCCTACTGCTCCCCAGTAATCACATTCCTTTCCCCAGTAGGAATCCGTTACGCATATATAAGTAGACCTGAAACCGGTATTGCTGTATCGATTACATTGCCAATGTGTTGAGGGGCAGCGGACTATATTATAATAATCAAAGGAGAAAATAGCTACATGAGTATTGTATGAATTATACCAAAACGTGACTACCCCTTCATGTTGGGTGATAACAATCTCTTGTGCCCCCCCTAGACCCAACAAGCAAAGGATATATAGCATCATTTTCCTTCTGAGGTGTCCTCGTTGGGAGCTGGAACCTTCTTGCCAGCTAGCTTGACTGATGTCGCTGTGGTCAACAGAACTTTTAAAGGACCATCATATCTGGGCTCTAGGGAATGTTTCCTTACAAATTTCTTCACAAGCACCCAGTCTCCGGGCACGAATTTATAAGTCCCGGTATCTAGATCTGGATCTGGAATAGAAGAAAACACTCGACCATGCATATTGGTTAGTTCTTGCGCTAGGGCAGTTACATATTTGGTCAAAACATCAGACTGCATCTGTAACTGCTGTGGGTAGGAACAACCAAGTTTGGGGGCAGTACCAAACAGTATCTCAAATGGGGATAGAGCATGTTCCCCTCGTGGGGTGTATCTATATCAAATACTGAACAAAGCAATGGGTAGACTATCTGGCCAGGGCATATTTGTTTCCTGGGCCATTTTCAACATTCTAGTTTTCAGTGTGCCATTCATTCTTTCTACCTTTCCGCTACTCTGGGGATGATATGGGGTGTGGAAAGCAAGGGTGGTCCCTAGCGCGGACCAAATTTCTTTAGCTAACGTAGCAGTGAAAGCAGGGCCTTGCAAGGTGTTTCTGCTGTGGTTTTTCCACACATCCTGGGTTACACTTTGCACAAATTGTACATAATTTGCAGAAATTACTAGTCATTGGGGTAATTCCAGGCGCCACATAGTATTTGTCGATCAGTGCATTCATAAGAGTCTTCGAGAGATGCGCTGCTCCATGTGCCCATTGTACCACAGCAGGATACAGTGCCCATGGCAGACAAAGTTTCTTTTTTGTACTCATAAATTTCTTCTTGGGGTGATGCACCTCCTTTTCTTCCAGCTTTCCTTTTCTTCCTTTGTTGCAGATTCTTGCAACTTCTTCAGATATTCTCGATTCACTGGGAGGTTCTGCATTAACGGAACCATCCTTGTCGTGTCCACTCGATCTTCCACTTCTCGTATCCCGCTGGCAGCTTGTTTTGCCGCAACATCCGCCAGATGGTTTCCTCTGGCTTCTTCTGTGTTCAGTTTCCCATGGGCTTTACCTTCAGGATGGCCACATGGCTTGGAAGGAGTAGGGCGTCCATCAAAGCTTGTATGGCTGAGCTGTGTTTCACTGGTGTTCCTGCTGCTGTCAGAAATCCCCTGGTTTGCCAAATGATGCCAAAATCGTGTGCTACTCCAAAGGCACATCTAGAGTCAGTGTAGATATTCGCCGTTTGTCCTTCTGCCAGTTTACACGCTGCAGTGAGAGCTTGTAGTTCGGCCTCTTGTGCGGATGCTGTTGACGGTAGTGTGCTTGCCAGTAGGACCACAGTGTCTGTGGTGACAGCATAACCCGTATAGTAGGTGCCTTGTTGATCAGCATATCGAGAACCATCCACAAACAGGATTAGATCTGGGTTCTGTATCAGCGTTTCACTCACCGTGGGCAGATGAGCAATTTCTAGCTTCATGAGTTCGAAGTAATCATGGGGTAGGTCGACTCCAGCTGTGCTTTATTCTTGTTCGTGTCCCTGCACATCTCCCCCCTCGGGAAGTGGAAGAAGAGTGGAGGGGTTAAGCACTTGGCACCGGAGAAGGGTGACATTGTCTGGAATGAGAAGCGAGCATTGCAACCTGAGGTGTCTGGCAGCGGACAGATGTTTTGGCTGTGTCTGATTGAGAACAGCAGCAATGTCATGTGGTGCCAGGAGAATGAGGTCATGTCCTAGAACAATGTCCGAAGTTCTATCCAGCAGTGCTTGAGCAGCAAAAACAGCACGAAGACAGGACGGTCCACCACGAGCCACAGCATCGAGACGGCTGGAATAATAACCAATAGGTCGACATCGGCCAGCGTGTGGCTGTGTTAACACTCCAGTTGCATGTCCATTTCGTTCTGATACGAAAAGCTTAAAGGGTAAATCATAGTCTGGGAGGCCCAAGGCAGGGGCCGAGGATATTACCTGTTTGAGAACAGTGAAATTCTTGGAAGCCTCTGGGGTCATCTGGAAAAGATTTGTTGTTAAAACATCGTACAATGGTTGCATCTTTTACTGCTTGAGTATCTTGAACCATTCTATACTTATCAGGTTCACCCTTCGCGGTGCGTTTCTTCACAGGGAAAAGAGGGGTATTGCAGTTTACGGGGAAGCGGGGCCCCTTGTTTGAGCTGTACAACAATGGGCGGTACCCTTAGGTGCCCGTTATCCTCAGGGCCAGTGGATCATAATTTGGACGGGATCCTATCCATGACAGCGGGCGGTATACTGGCAGCTGAGGGTTTGTCCGCTAATGCCAAAAGTATCGGAAGGGAACAAAGGGCAGAGACATCTGACTCCCAGAGCAGGGAGGTTACATCAATGGTGCCGTCCTCGGAGAATATTATGGAGGCCTGTAACCTAGACAAAACATCAGCGCCAAACAGATTAAGCGGGCAAGTAGAGGAAACTACAAATCGTGCAAATAGTTCAGGGCAGGGACCTATCTGCAGGGGTCGTGTTAATGGGCTAGAGCTCGGTGTGCCATCTACCCCCACACATAAAACATCAATATCAGACAAATAGGAAGGGTCAGGTATGTCTGCAGCTCTAATTACACTCCTGGCTGCACCTGTATCTACCAGGAAGGGGGTGAGGTGACATACATTATTGGGGCGCCTTCTACCTGCTTGGGCGTCTGCCCACATAACCTTGGGCAGGGGTCGGGTACTGGGGGGTGTCTGGGGTTAGTATTCCAGGTCATGTTTGCCTCCTGTGCAACGGCCTGTGACTCACTATCTGAGTCAAAACTATAGGGCGCACTGTAGTGGACACTGCTGCTGGGTCTGTGTGCTATTGTTGTGTCAGAGTAGACTTGAATCCCTAACGCTGGGGCAGTGATTGTTTGGGGTGAAAGGGCTGGCATTAGGGGCACAGTCGGGGTGTAATAGGAACCATCTGCCTGCATCACAGAATATAGTTGTGCTACATAAACAGTCAAAATTGGTTTGTCATTCGTGGGCGGGGTAGTGGGTTGTATAGGTGGGGGTGCTGCTGGAGCTGGGAGCGAAGGTAACAAAGGAGTGAGCATAGATAAATCAGTCACACCACAATTAAAACAATCTTCCCTGCATTGGGGGTTTCGGGTGCCACACCTTAAACATGTCCAGGGGGGTGGGTCAGCCCCAGCATAGGGTGGTGGTTGGTCATTTTCAGGGGGGTTACTTGTACAGTCACCGCAAGGGTGATAAAGAAATACAACCTTCCCTGCCTTTTCTATCTCCTGCTCGGTCCATTTCTCTCTGTGAACAGCCTTGGCCACATTAAACCAGGCTTCTGCTGTCTTCAGCAGGTTGTTATCATTCAAAATTCCTCTCTTTTCTATCAATATCTTTCGCCACTCTTCTGGCTGTAACCTGCCTTCTGCTGCAGTAATACTACATACTTTAAACAGCCTATTTGCTTTCTTTTTTACTTTATTATATTAACTTCTGTCCTGGCAATGATAAAATAAATGCAGCAGGGACCCTTCTGTCCCTCAACAGAATTATTTTGACTCATACTAACGTAAGGTATGTTTCCCTGTGGGATTCAAAAAACACACAAGACTGCGCTCCCTGAACTTCTCCCTCCCACAGAAAAAGACCCCTCTTTCTAGTTGCCATTAGAACAGAAGGAAAAAGAATATTTTCTGGTTTTAAAAGACCCATTCGTGTGGCCAGCACGAACAAAGCCTTCAAAAAAAAATATTACCAGGGCTGTCCCATTCTTTTCCGTTCTGTTCTCTCTCTCGGCCACTAGGTGGCAGGCTAAGACTCCTTTCCCTGTCTTACTTGCCTGTGCTCAAATGTTAAAACTGCACCTTTTTTTTTTTTTTTTTTCTCTATACTGCAATTACTTGCAAAAATGTCCTGTTTTTTTTTTTCTTCTTTCCCTTCACTTATAACACTTTATTTCCCTTCCAAATAATATACACAGGTTCTAATTGTATCCCAATTCCTGCATATAAACCTTTCAGAAAAATAACCCTCAATACTTACTTTCACAACACAATCATATGCCTTAATTATCTATCAGCAAATTCACTTGCCTATTTCTTTCCTATTCACTTTCTTTTTCCTACTGCAAAGCGTACCTTAACGCGGAAAAAACAGGAGTTCGGGCAGTTTAACGTCTAGGGGTTATCGCCCAAGCACCTATGGGCTATCTCTTCTACTCTCAACAATCCCCACCCGTCCTCATGAATTCTCAACACTAATACACAAACACATTTTGGACATAACATACAACTTGATTACGAGAGAGGTAAAGGTTGTTCAGGGATCAATCAGCAGGATTCCGCGCAGTTACCAAACCGTAACGCGCTAAACACTCCTTCCCTCGCAACGCGCCAAACCGCACAGTCACTACCGGGATTCCCGTGTTTCCTCTCTGAACCGACTATACCTTACTCCGCCTTTACCCCTCCTTCCACCAAGTTTACAACGTACAATGACACGACCTCTAGTCAGCCGACAAAAATCCCACTCCACTCCGGGCTCCCACTTGCGGCACTGACTAACATATACAACATGTAAACATATACCGAGTGACAGATAGTCTAGGTAACAGGTTTGAGTTTAAAACGGGCTCTGGGCAAGATATCTACCTGTCTTTAGGTGACCTTCGGAGAGCCGTATGAGACACAGAAATAGACCAACAGCGGAGACAGTGCGTATCGGTAGATAATAAATGTTATCTTACCGTACTCCAGAGGTGATCAGTCTCCTGCCGCGTCCGCACTTGGTCCACCCCGGTCCCTCTGCGCACGGCTGTCCGTTGGTTCAAAACCCAGAGCCCCACGTTGGGCGCCAACTGAATTGGATAATTTGGATCAGACCAAAAACGTCTTCAGAGTATCTGTCCTCGTCCAGATTATTTTCCCTATATATATATATATATATATATATATATATATATAGTGCATGCACTGAGAAAAGATCACGCTGACACCACGTTCAGTATGATAATGTCTGACTTTATTCCTACAGAGCCTGCGTTCATATACAGGGGCTGTAGGGGAGGGGGTTTGTATGCAAAAGAGCTAGACAGCTCAGTGATTCTTTTGTTAGGTCTCGTCCTTGTTGTTATGATTTATGGTCTTGTTATTGTAGATTTTCTTGGACACATCAGCATTTGAGGGGAATTCCTCGGTGCCATCTTCTTTACTTGAAGGGAGGGGTAACTGCGGTAGCCATTTTGAGTAAGGAATCATAGCAAAGTATTACAGATGAAGAAATAGGCATTTTATCCAATCCATCACAAACGCACCTTCAATATTTGTGTATTCTTTGTCATGTGATATATAGACTTGCATGCATAGTCACCATTTCATGCTGTATATGGCTGCACGTAAAGACAAACCTGTAAATGTCCCCCCTCCCATGTGCCACTTGTGATCAAACTGAAGTGTTAGGGAATAGCATGTGCTTGATGCTTTCAATGTGATGTAAACACTTTTATTTTATAACATGGTGATAAATAAGTTTTTCTGATGTCATCTACACTATTTTAATTTTTATTTTCTATAAACCGTGTATGTGAATATTATGTAGACACAAACAAAACCATATCACCTAATATGTCAGTTTGTCTGAGAAACATTTATTCGTGCAATAGGTTAGGGACTACAAACTTACACATGCACCTTACAGTGCTCGCAGTATCAATTCATATACACTTATGCTCTGGCAGTGTAACACAAACCCCTGCATGGGATAAGTTGGAGAAACATTCCCAGTTACACACTATGTGCACAGCTCTCTATGTGGGGTTGTGGTGGCTCTAAAAAAGAGCCTTTGTGTTTGTAAGAGGCTGAAGTTGTCGGTCTCACTTCTTAGGAGCTGCCGCCCTCTTGGGCTTTGCTGCTTTGGGTTTGGCTGCCTTGGCCTTAGCTGGACTCTTAGCAGTTTTTGGCTTCGCAGTCTTTTTAGCCGCCGGGCTCTTCACAGCCTTCCTGGGCTTGGCAGCTTTAGACTTCTTCGGGCTTTTTGCTGGCTTCTTGGCGGCCGCCGGTTTCTTGACCTTTTTGGGGCTTTTCTTCACTCCCGCCGGAGCCTTTTTGGGTTTCTTGGGGGACTTGGCGGGTTTCTTTGCCACTGGCTTCTTGGGTTTCCCCACATCCTTTTTCTTGGCCGCCTTCTCCTTGCTCTCCAGCTGCTTCTTATTCAGCTTGAACGATCCGGAGGCTCCGCTCCCTTTCAGCTGGATCAGGGTTTCCTTGCTCACCAAGCCCTTGAGAGCCAGCTTCAGGCGGCTGTTATTCTTCTCCACATCGTAGCCTCCTGCAGCCAGAGCCTTCTTCAGAGCGGACAGGGAGACCCCGCTGCGCTCCTTAGAGGCGGACACAGCTCTCACTATCAGATCGGACACGCTGGGACCGGACTTTGCTGGGCGGCTTTTCGAGGCTCCGGCCGCTTTCTTCGGCTGCTTCTTCTTGGCGGCGCTTTCAGCTGGAGGAGGAGGAGCAGGAACGGTCTCGGCCATTGCAGCTGCAGGTAAAATCCCCCAACACACTGACAGAAAGTTATACTGGGGGCGGGGACCTGCCGGGACTTATATAGAGAGCCTGCTGCTCTGTGATTGGTTAGTTATCGGAGTGAGCTTCTCTTTCATTGGGTATAATCACTAAGCCCCGCCCCTGACTCTCATCCTCCCGGATCACAAACACTGCTCTGACTTTGTGTTTCTGAGGCTGCAAGAAAAGGGCATTTTATCCCCTAATTATTACTAACATCCCCCCTTCTTGCATGCAATTTATAAGGAATTATATTCTCTTCACTGCTGTATCATTTTTCTGCTGGGAAAGTACAAACACAATTAGGAATAATGGGTGAAAGTTCGGCTCTGTAGCCCGGGATTTGCCAGATTTCATTCATATCTGTCTATTTCTGTCACTTTTACTTTGCTCAGACTAAATGTGCAACCTCCATCCTCATACAGTGACACTAAGAACATATTATTCTACAGTATCAGTTTAAAATAATGTGCATATAAATATATAAACATGGTCTGGGGATTCACTATATATGTACAAGTAGCACAATAATTCCTGTGCAGTGTACATTGCTATTTCATGTTGTTCCATTTCCCCGGTACTAAGCTCTGTATTATTCCATTGTCAGTTATGAATATTGGTTATTAAATGGGAGATTCGAAAAGTTTTGTATTCCATCTGTTCTGCAAATGAATAGTTTATAATGATATGTATGTAACATTATGTTTTCTAAAAACAATCATAGTAACATACACATCATGTGAATGACAGTAAATATATTTTAATAATGTAATAATCAAACAACTATTTTGTTTAAGCTTTATAATACAATTGGGAAGTGTTAAAAATATTTTTATTTGTGGGTTACAAAAAAATGTGTATGTGATATTAATGGAAGATTAGGTTATTAATCACCCTGTGTGTTACATAACTATGTAATGTCACTATTAGCACTATGTATAGGAACTGACATGTTTTGTGACCATTGTCACCAGAGACCAGAACTTTTAACATCTTTACATCAGGATCACTATCACCAGAAAATAATAATAATAATAAAAATAATGGTACGTTCTTGTATAGCGCTGCTAGTTTTATGTAGCACTTTACAGGGACATTTTGCAGACACAGTCCCTGCCCCGTGGAGCTTACAATCTATTTTGTTGGAGCCAGAGACACAGGGAGATAAAATGACTTGCCCAAGGTCACAAGTAGTTGACACTAGGAGTTGAACCAGGCTTCAAACTCACTCTCAATGCCAGTGTGTTTTACTCAGTGTTTACTCACTGAGCCACTCCTTCTCCCGAATGACACACTAGTTGAATAAACAAAAGTTTATTCTGGCAAGCCAGAAAACACACAACATACATGTGACGGTTGGGGTAGCCAGCCTCACATAATAAGGTAAAGCCTGGCGTCTCTCAGCTGTGTCTCCGTAAAACTCCCACTTGCTCCGCTGACCGGGCTTCTCTGGCGCTTCTCAGCTGAGATCAGTGCTTGTGTATGCTCCTTAACACAAAGCACTTTTTAAAAGCCTGCCAGCGCGTCTCCGATCGCCTCCATAGGTTGTCTGGTTCCCTACACCGGCCTCACTCCTTACATAGCCCCTGCTGGATATCCTTAACATGGAGCAGGGGCCCTTGACCAATCACAACATGTATTGTGACGTTGCCGCCAAACACAGGATGAGCACTCGCCCTGCTGCACAAATGGGGGAAGGGGATCAGCTTAAGGGCTGAAGACCAACCCTGCAATAGGTCCCTCCGGTCAACCCCAAATATCCCAAATATATATATGGGCTGCCCCGTGTGCCCCAGACTCCAGGTTTTCGAGCCCTGATATCTCACTCCTATATCCCTTACAGCCATGAGTCTCCCCATGCATTAAAATATGTTTTATGTTTCATACATGTATTTTAAGGCTCTTTGCAGTCAGACAGGGCAGCTGCTTAAGGTGCCAGCAAGTCTGCATAATGTCTGTAGTTCAAAGAGGAGACAGGATGTTGAGAGGTGTGGTGGTGCTAAGTGGACGGGGCAGGGCGGAGTACTGAGTCTGGAGAACAGAGACAAACTGTGGGGAGGATCCTCTGGCCTGCCAGACTTAATGGAGCCTACTCAGTAGGTGGCAATGGGTTGACTGGGGCAAGTGGAAGTATGTTGGTGCATTTCCCATTGGCCAATTCATATGTCCTGTCCCCCACATCCCGAACTGGCATGGCATGCACCCTCCTCTGATGTCAGCCAAGAGATGAGCCCCTGTTTCTATTTTCTAGTGGGATAGGGTTTCCACGCTCTGATTGGTCGCTCCTCCTAACACCATGCTAAGTATAGCTTAGTGGAGTGTATGTAAGGAGATGACCAAGGCAGAGAACCAGACCATCCAGTGACTTGTGTCGATGAAGGTAAGGTGGGCTTTTCAAAGTTACTCTTTTCGAAAAAGCAGAGGAACCGGGGGTATATTCCAGTCAGGGTAAGCCCACTCTAAGCGGGCGCACAGCACTTAGGAAAGTGTACATTACCCCCCAAACCTCCATTAAGTGTGCTTTTGTTGTCTGTCTATTGTGTATATCTTCTTGTTGTACGCAGGTTTTCCAAAATAAACTCCATTTTGTTTCTACTACTCAGTTTTGCCTAATGTATGATCAATGAACAAATATAAAAGATGTTACAAGTACCTGGTCTCCCATGACAACCTCTCCACGCTAGCCTGAGCGAAGTCTCTAGAGCTGAGATCGGCTGCCCTTTTTACAGATTCCCAGCCTCCATAGGAAATCATGGAGAACAGGGCAGAACTGATCACAGCTCAGATACCGTGAGTTGGGCCAATCACAGCACGATGGGCAATCTGGGCGACGAGTATGATGGGGAGGCTGAGGTAAGGAGGGTGGAATTATAAACCAAAAATGAGAACCGCTCTTACCTGCCAATGTTCTCAATGCTGACCCGATATCTCTTTATACGCCTCTCTCTCTGGGCAGACTGGCATCCAGATAGGAGGTCGACCAATCCCCACTCTTTTTAGTCATTAACACATTACTCAAAAACAGCAAGCTTGACCCTACCTGTCTTTCTAACTATCGACCTGTCTCCCTCCTGCCTTTTGCCTCAAAACTCCTTGAACGTCTTGTACTCTCTCGCTTGCTCCATTTTCTCAACACCTATTATCTCCTAGACCCTCTACACTCTGGCTTCCGCACTGCTCACTCCACGGAAACAGCCCTCACTAAAATAACTGACGACCTCCATGCTGCCAAAGACAGAGGTCATTACACTCTGCTCATATTACTCGACCTCTCTGCAGCATTTGGCACAGTGGACCACCCTCGTCTCCTCCACATTCTCCATACTCTTGGTATTCGGAACAAAGCTCTATCCTGGATCTCATCCTACCTCTCCCATCATACTTTCAGTGTCTCTTCTGCTAACACTTCCTCCTCCTCTATTGATCTCTCTGTGGGGGTACCCCAGGGCTCTGTACTGGGACCTCTTCTCTTTTCTCTGTACACACTCTCTCTAGGTGACCTAATAACATCTTTTGGGTTTAATTATCACCTCTATGCCGACGACACACAAATATACTTTTCAACACCTGACCTTACACCTGCTGTACAAACCAAAGTTTCTGAATGTCTCTCTGCTATATCATCCTGGATGGCCCTCCGACGCCTTAAACTCAACATGGCTAAAACAGAGCTCCTCATACTTCCTCCCAAACCTGGCCCTACTACCTCCTTCCACATTACTGTTGGAACTACAATCATTCACCCAGTAGCCCAAGCACGCTGCCTAGGGGTCACACTCGACTCCTCTCACATTCGCCTCTCACATTCAAAACATTTCTAAAATGTGTCGCTTTTTCCTCCGCAATATAACAAAGATACGCCCTTTCCTCTGTTGCTCGACTGCTAAAACTCTGACTCAGGCCCTCATTCTCTCCCGTCTTGATTACTGTAACCTCCTGCTGTCCGGCCTTCCTGCCTCTCACCTGTCTCCCACACAATCTATCCTAAATGCTGCTGCCAGAATCACTCTGCTCTTTCCTAGATCTGTCTCAGCATCTCCCCTCATGAAATCCCTCTCCTGGCTTCCGATCAAATCCCACATCTCACACTCCATTCTTCTCCTCACTTTTAAAGCTTTGCATTCTTCTGCCCCTCCTTACATCTCATCCCTAATTTCTCATTATGCACCATCCCGACTCTTGCGTTCTTCTCAAGGATGTCTTCTTTCTACCCCCTTTGTATCTAAAGCCCTCTCCCGCCTTAAACCTTTCTCACTGGGAGGCGCATGCGCGACGGTACAGAGTACGGACGTGTAAGTTTCATGCTCCGTGCTCCGTGCCCCGCTCGAGAAATAAATTATAAAATAACCACAGAAACGAGTAAAAAACAGCATATACAACACCGTTAAAAAGCACAGGATCCCAAGATGTCCAAAAGAGGGGTGCGAGTAACAAGAAGAAGGGGCTGCCAGAATACTTCGGAAGAACGTGGCCGGGCAGAGCGGAGTCAGAAATGGCGCCGATTTTAAACGCGGGCTCAGAGTCAGAGCCAGACGGAGAAGGAGAAGAAAGAAGAAATCAGCGATCAGGGCCTGGGGCCGGTCCGGCAGTGCGACTTCATGCGGCTTTCTAACGATCTACGGTCCATGTTACAGACTGAGATGCGGGATCTTAAAAAGGAGGTATCAGGCCTGGGAGAAAGGACGGGGGTCCTCGAGACGAAAATGGACCAGTCCATCAAAGCCATTAAACGACAGGACAAAAGGTCTGGGGATTTACAGGCACAAATAAATGAGATCCGAGACAGGCAGGAGGACGCGGAAAACCGCGATAGGAGAAACAACCTGCAGATCAGAGGAGTGCCAGAATCAGTCCTGGACTGTGATGAATACATCACGCGGTGGATGGAGTCAATACTGCCGGAGATGCAGCAAAGCCTGCTGGCTATGGATCGCTGCCATAGGGCACTAAGGGCCAAACCGCTGCAAAATGAGCAGCCAAGGGACATTGTGATCAGACTGCACCACTATAGAACGAAGGAGGCTGTGCTCCAGAAAACAAGACCACTACCAGCAGTGGAGTTTGAAGGGGCCCGGTTACTAATATTCCAGGATCTTTCCCCAGTAACGTTGGCTAGGCGGAGAAACCTGGGCCCCCTAACCAAAACTCTGAGAGACAATGGGGTGAGGTACCGGTGGACCTTCCCCTTTGGCCTTTCGGTAACGAGAGGTGTCAAGACCATGCTAATAAGAGTGCCATAATGCACAAGCTAGGGCTAGGGGAGGCCCCCGTGCACTCAAGCCCCCATGAACCAACCCTGGACCCAATCTGGTCACAGAGCCCCAAAGCTCCACGAGCGAGAAGAGACAATTAAAGGCCAAAGAAGTAATAAACAAAAAGCAAAGAAAGTTAAAAAGTTACTCTGTTTTAAAGTTTAAGAAATGTCCCCAGCAGCTACAGACGTTGTGCAATTTATCAGCCAGTTTTAAGGTGATAATCGCACGCCACCAAAGACTCAATCACCGAGACCTGCAAAAGAAATAAAGGTACCTGGAATCGCTGGCCTTCAAAGCAGAGAAAGCATGGTCTCCAAAGATGGCGGTGTAAATGGAGGCACCGCTGGATCCACGCTGAACCGCAGGAGCAGGAAGGTAAAGGAAGGCGGGAACCTGGAGAGAGCGCGAACACCTCCGTCCGGCCGAGCAACGAAATCCAAAATGGCGGCGGAGCGGAAGGACGTTATCACCCTGAGTCGGAAGATCGGGCGCCATCTTGGAGGTGGCAGCCACGGGGTGGCAGCCACGGACGCGCACGGCGGGCCCGGATGACGACAGACGGAGGAAGGCAAGACTAATAGGGACCCTAGAGGTGGCCGAACATTGCCGGACCGGCTTTTCTACACTAGTATAGAGGAGGAAGTGGACGGGGAAGGGTAGCGGAGGGAAGGGGAAGTAGCGGGAGATAGAAGGGGTATGTTAATAGTAGAAAGAAGAGGGGAGAAGGCACTCCACAATAGAAGGATAAGAGGAAGAGGCTTAAGAAGGTAAAGTAGGTTAGACAGCAAGGGGTATCAAGGAGAGGAGAGGGAGGTACGGCGATAAAGGGGAGGGGAAGGAAGGAAGTCAGAGTTTGGGAAGTGAAGAAGTGGGGCAGTAGCAGATGAGAGGAGGGGGAAGTTACGACAGGGAGGCAGCAGGTGTACAGAAGGGTCAAATAGGTAGATAGAAGGGCAGCGTAGGTGATGAGGGAAGAGGTAGGTAACACTAGAGAGGGTAAGATTGGAAGAGGTAGAAGGGAACAAGGGAGCTGGAAGGCAGGGAACAAGGGAGCCGGAAGGAAAAGAAAGATAGAAGGGAAGTCAGGCAGGGAGTAGAAGACCGGCAGCAACACGGAGCACGGCAGCGACCATCTAAGCGATAGAGTGACCAGGTGAAAAAGAGAGGAAAGCAATAGTGAGGAAGGTGCAGGACTCAGGAGCAAGGGTGGTGGGTCAAGAATGCTAGGAGGGGATAATTAAGTTTCTATGTGGTTTCAGTTTCAAATGTAGGGGAGGGAGGCTCTTCGCTGGCCTAACGAAGTCCTTTGAGCCTGAGCAGCTGGAGAGGGCTACACACACTCCAGGATGTCGGAACTAGCCCCGCAGACCGGGCTGGAGCTCAAAGGCAGCAGTCTCGGGGCCGGAGGAGGAAAGAAGAGGCGCCAAGAAATGTCATTTTATGTTAATTGTGGTCTTGTGTTTATGTTCCCCCAGGTTCCCCCTTTTGTGTGTTCCCCATCTCTTGTTTCCTCAGGGGAGCGGGTCAGATGGAGTGAAGAAAGAAGAAGCGAAGAGGATCAGTGGCATGCGAGGCCAGTAAGAATACGACAGATCAAAAGGCTGAAGCTCACAAATGAGTAAGGAAATAGTCTTAATCTCGCACAACGTTAAGGGTTTCAATAGTCCAGCTAAAAGAAGGATTGCATTCAGGGACTATAAGCGGAAGGGAGCAGAAATACTGTTTATACAAGAAACGCATTTTTCAAGGAATAATAGGCCAAACTTTTTAGATAAAGATTTCCGGACGAGCTTCCTGTCCGTTGCACAAGTTAAAAAAAGAGGTGTAGCCATCTTAGAGGTGTAGCCATCTTAATCCATAACAAACTACCATTTATAGCTGACAGAACATACATGGACAGGGAGGGACGGTACATAATAGTGACCGGGACTATTCAAGCCCACCCCATCACTCTGGCGACAGTATATGCCCCATGTGAATCTTCCAACGACTTTTTCACAGTATTTTTTTCTAAGTTACACAAGGTAGCGACAGGCAATATCATACTGGCAGGAGACTTGAACCGAGCACTCAACAGCGACTTGGACAGATGCTCTAGCACTAACAAAGCCCACAGACAGGACGTACTAACCATATCAAACGGGATGAGACAGTGTCAACTCTTGGATATATGGAGGGAACAACACCAGGGAATGAGGGAATATACGTTCTACTCCCACCCACACAACAGTTACAGCAGGATAGATTACTTCCTTGTGTCTAATAGATTGGTTCCTGGGGTCACTCGTTCAGAGATACATGATATTTCATGGTCTGACCATGCATCAATAGAGCTGCGATGCACCTTAATTCCACTAGACAGACCCAGAGCGAATTGGAAACTAAATGAGATCCTGTTAAAAATACCGGCTGTAGAAAAGGAGGTAGGGGACAAAATTGAAGAATATTTTCTGGAGAATGAGGGGAGTGTTACCACACACTCCACGCTGTGGGAGGCCCATAAGGCAACCCTCAGGGGGATATTAATGAATTGGCCGCCAAACGAAGAAGGGAAAGAGAAAAAAAGATAAGAGAGTTAGAAAAACAATTAGCAGACCTTGCAGCCAATCATAAAGCGAACAAGCAAGATCATATTCTGAAACAATTACTAGATACCAAAACAGCTCAATCTCCTGCTCTCCTCCCACGCAGAGAAGGAAATGACTTGGTCTAAGCGCAAATTTTATGAAAAAGCTAACAAGCCAGATACCCTACTTGCCAACAAGCTAAAAAATAAGCTTCCAAAGTCCCACATTCACGCAATACGAACCCAGAGTGGGGAACTGACATCCATTCCTGGGAAAATAGTAGAAGAATGTAAAACCTACTATGAAACACTATATAATGGAGATAAAGCCACCCACACTCGCAAAACACAAGAGATGTTACAAACATTTCTGACAGAGGCAAAACTACCCACACTGAGCAGGGATGAGAGAGAGGCGCTACAAGCTGACTTCACGTTAGAAGAGCTGTCAGAGGTGATTAAAAATCTCAAACCAGCTAAGGCACCGGGGCCGGACGGCTTCTCGAACCTGTATTACAAAAAATATCTGAAATTATTGGCCCCTCACATGCTCCGATTATTTAATGAGATTCTAGCGGGGGCCTCCTTCCCAACTCAAATGCTGCAAGCCTCAATATCAGTGATCCACAAACCTGGAAAGGACCCGGCAGACTGTAAGAGCTACCGGCCTATATCTCTGATTAATTCCGACATTAAAATATACTCCAAACTCATAGCCAACAGAGTGGGTAGCGTCCTTCCAGGGTTGATTCATGTGGATCAAGTAGGGTTTATCGGGGGTAGGCAGGCGGCAGACAACACCAGGAGGATTATTGATTTGATTGATCTGGCCAAACAGAAAAACATTCACTCCATGGTGTTAAGTCTGTACGCAGAGAAAGCCTTCGATAGAATAGACTGGCCCTACCTAACAGCAACACTTGGGGAGTTTGGTTTTGAAGGACGCCTCCTAAAAGCCATTATGGCACTATACGAGAGCCCAACGGCTCGGGTGAGACATCAGGGATTCCCCTCCGAGCAATTTAGTATTAAAAGTGGAACAAGACAGGGGTGCCCGCTGTCCCCGCTGTTGTTTGCCCTTTGTATTGAGCCCCTGGCAGCCCACATCAGACATAGTCCAGATATTGCAGGAATCTCGATCGGTGATCAAACACACAAAATAGCCTTGTATGCTGACGACGTCATTTTGACGCTGTCAAAACCTCTCACATCCCTGCCCAATGCATTTGAGGTATTAAGTAAATTCAACCAAATTTCGGGTTTTAAAATCAATCAGGCCAAATCGGAAGCCCTCAACATAAATCTACCCAAAGAGGTGGAAAAATTGATAGAAATAAACTTTAATTTCAAATGGCAACCCTCCGCAATCAAATATTTAGGGGTATATATTACACGGGACTACAAAACGATATACAAAGCCAATTTTCCCAGGTTAATTAAGACGCTGAGAGAGGATCTTCGAACCTGGATGAAAGGTAGTATCTCATGGATTGGGAGGATTCATAGCGTGAAAATGAACCTCCTCCCAAGGATGTTATATCTTTTCCAGAGTCTACCTATACCTTTTGTAACAGCAGACATCCTCTCTCTGCAGTCCCAAATTGTGAAATTCATTTGGAATAAGAGAAACCCAAGAATCGCAAAGGGGATCTTAAAGAGACCCACCGTTAGAGGAGGACTAGCGGTACCTTGCTTGATAGCTTACTATAAAGCGGCCCAACTAAGTCAAATTACACAGTGGCACATGGACCCACAACTAAGGAGATGGGTTGAATTAGAGAAACACTGCTGTGCACCTATTGATATACATAATGTGATCTGGATACCCAAGAGGGGATTAAACAAGATGGGCACGCCACTTCAGACCATAGTCAATTCATTAAAGGTATGGGAGGTCACTAAATTCAGATGCAATCTAACCTCCAAGGACTCACTTATGACACCGATCATTGGCAACCCAGACTTCGCTCCAGGTCTGAATAGAAATAATTTGCTAGCTTGGGAACAGTCGGGTATTACATGGCTCAAAGATCTGGAGGGTAACAAATATATATACACCTTTGACTAAATTAAGGCCACAACGGCGATATCAAATAAGGAATTTTTTAGATACCTTCAGATCAGAGACTTCTATAACAAAACCCCAATTAGACCTGTAAGAACAAATTTTGAGCAGCTGTGTTCTAGGGGTACGGACACAATGGACTAACATCTAGAATGTACAGGGAAGTGATCTGTCCAGAGACCCCCAATGACCATCGATTCACGTACATTAGACAGTGGGAATCAGACTTAGGCGAGACGCTAGAGGACGAGGAATGGGACAAGATCATACAGGGAGCGGCGAAAAGTTCAATATGCACCACATTAAAGGAGAACGCATATAAAGTCCTTATGCGCTGGTACTACACCCCGTTAAGGTTAGCTAAATTTGTTAGGGGCCACACCCCTCTGCCCAAAGCAGTGTGGGGAGGTGGCGGACTTGCAACACATGCTGTGGTCCTGCAACAGAGTAGTCCCGATTTGGGAACAAATTAGAGATTGGCTTCAGAGGATTCTCGGTTTGGAGATCCCCTGGACCCGTGGTTGTTCCTATTGGGCAGGCGGATCCAGGGTATATCAAATGCGTCGCATAAATTGATCGCGCATTTGGCAACCGCCACTAGATGCGAGATCGCAGCATTATGGAAGCAACAGAAAATACCAATCATCCCCACAATTAGAAATAGGATTTGGCATGTCTGCCGGATGGAACAATTAACAAGTCTAGTTAATGACACCGGCGAAAAATTTCTAAAAGTCTGGACGCCATGGCTGGCCCAGACAGATATTCCAGGATTAAGTGCCACAGCAATCTTCCAATGAAAGCAACAAATGCGTTCTCCTTTGAGGGCAGCGAGACACGACATCACACAGCGACGGACAGGTAGGCGGACATCAGACGACGGTCCCGACCACACTTAGGGAAGAGATATGTCGGGCTCAAGCTAAAGCCCCTCCGCGAAAAAGTTGGAATGAGACTCCACAGGAACCCAAGACGGATCCAAAAAGCCTCAGAGGTCGACACCTTACCTCGCACAACGACTCCTCATACCCACCCCCCCTCCTCCCCCTTCCCCCCCGGCCCTATGTCATATATGTCTGGTGTGTCACGTCTATTGTGTTAGGTAATTCCCAATGTTCGTCGTGTTTAATATGGTGTTCTTTGTTCTATTAACAAAAGAAATGGTGTACTCTACAATGGGTTGTGATATACTGTATGCTTGAAAACACCAATAAAAAATTGAAGTTGAAAAAAAAAAAAAAACCTTTTTCACTGACTGCCCCACACCTCTGGAATGCCCTTCCCATCAGTACCCGACTAGCACCCTCTCTTTCCACCTTTAAGACCCACCTTAAGACACACTTGCTTAAAGAAGCATATGAATAGCACTGTCGATATTCTGAACACATGATACATAAAGCTTGGCCCCCTGCAGACGCACTTACCAGAACTCCCTCCTACTGCCTCTGTATGTTCTAATTACCTACCAATTAGACTGTAAGCTCCTCGGGGCAGGGACTCCTCTTCCGAAATATTACTTTTATGTCTAGAGCACTTATTCCAATGATCTGTTATTTATATTATCTGTTATTTATTTGATTACCACATGTATTACTACTGTGAAGCGCTATGTACATTAATGGCGCTATATAAATAAAGACATACAATACAACACACTCGTGGAACCAGATAAACCCAGATATTTGGATGTATTGGCTGGGTAAGTGTATTACCAGCCTAGCATTCCCAGGGAACAAAGAAACACACAATTACACAGGCACAAATACATTTCACAGAAAATACAAGTTTACACATAACATGCTGGCCACATGAGCCACAGGTAGATAGGTGTACAAGGTAATCCTGTATATCCATCAGACAGATATGGGGCCAGGGAGTGGGCTTACCTTTAATACTCTGGTTTCTGGGACCCTACCGTTATAGTGAGCACCACATTGAAGGCTTACCAAGGGTTTTCTTCCACACCCCATTGGGTTGGGATCGTCCAAACCTCTCTGGAACAATTTGCAGCAGAAGACTTTCCAATCTCCTGCTTTAAAGTCCTGCTCTCCACTTCTCCGGCAGAGCCACAGTTCCACAACACAAATCATGTTTGAATTTCCCGCTGGCAAGGATCTCAGCCTCGTTTTCAGGTGGCACAGCATCAGAGCTCAGCGCTCTGTTCACCACCATGTTAGGATCAGAATGAACTCTGGAGCGCTAATCGGGTGCCACTTATCTAGCTTTCCCGCTACCGTAGGAAAGCATGGAAGAGGGGATGGGACCAATCACCGCGTGGAGTTACTCTTGCAGAATACTTTAGAGTAAAACAAATACCTCTGGGGTTAAGATAATTTAATGCCTACAATATTTAGTGACAATAAGTGATGTTGTAACGCAAAAGAAAGTGCTTAGGCGCTACAAACCATAAAAATAGAAATACAACCAATATAGAAACTAAATAGAACATGTAACAGTACACAATGTATGCAGGGCAGCCAGGAACACTAGCAGAACACCACCAGAGAAAGCACAAAGAACATATACAGACCAGAGCCCAAAAAGTCCAATAAGTCCCAAATAGAGTCCAAACAAATGAAGGGGGGAATAATCCAGTACTTCTCCAAGGCGCCGTGACCTCTGACCCTATGCATTTCGTGACTGACGTCACTTCCTCAGGGGAACATCCCCTGAGGAAGTGACGTCAGTCACAAAACACGTAGGGTCAGAGGTCACGGCGCCTTGGAGAAGTACTGGTTGTGAGAACGTGTCAGTCAAGTAAAGCAGAGAACAGCGTCATCGAGACATTGCGAGAGAGGCTGTTTTGCATGTGTGCAGGTGTATGTGGATTTCCCTTCCTCGGCATCCATCTTGGAGAGTGCTCCGAAGTCAGAGGAAAATGGGACATATATTACACATTGGTGAGCCCGCAAGGACCCTTAACTGCTGCTGGCGTCTACCTTACTTGGTCACACACACATGTTATTCCAGTCCTGCTGTAAGTAGGGTTTTGGGTTTTAACCCCCCTGATGACCCGCTGCAGCAGACTCCGTTTGTTTTAATAAATAGTTATTTTATTTTCAGCTTGTTTGTTTAGTGTTATGTCTCTTTTTATGTGTTCTATGTTGTTTGTTTAATTTTAATATTACGTATTACACTATTATATTATTTTTGTTTCTGTCCCTATGTCACTGACCACCGGATTGGAGATCTTTCAGTGATTGGACCATCTGGATTCTCCCCCCCTTCATTTGTTTGGACTCTATTTGGGACTTATTGGACTTTTTGGGCGCTGGTCTGTATATGTTCTTAATAAGTGATGTTGTGACAAATGTGAGAGAATTCTGAATAAGTGTTTTTTCGATATTATAATCCTAACCATCGAAGAGATCCAGAAACTGCCACAGTACTGATATCTAAAGAAAAATAGAACAGAATTGGAGAGCAAGATACTACAGAAATTCACCACTGAAGAGATTGAAGCCTTAAAATGTAAAATCAGGCATGACGGCTGAACTGCATGGACGTATGAGCCATTAGCTCCGTTCACAGCCGGCGGCAAATTTAATAAAAAATAGCATCACAGCGTAAACACCAACACCAGAACCTTACCCAAAGCTGCCTTATATAGCCAGGATGTCGAAAGGGACCCATTCGAAGTGAACCTCCACAGTCCTGACTGATTATTTTGCGAAAGGGGACTCAGCACGCGCCAAAAGCCAAGAGGGAATGGCGCGAAGTGGCTCAGACTCGGAGGAGGAACACAGAGTGGAGAATACCAGTGACAATCAGATTCTGAGAAGGAGGGACATGAGGGAATTCTGTCTCGATATCAAGAGATGTTTACAGACGGAACTGGCTGCATTGCGTGCTGATATATGCGGGATCGGAGAGATGACAGACTCCCTAGAGAAGAAAATGGACGCCACAGTGAAAGCGCTACACAGAACCAACAAGCAAGTGGCGCAGGTACAAGAGTCGGTCAGGCATCTCATGGATAGGCAGGAAGATGGCGACAATCGAGACCACCGGAATAATGTGTGAGTCAGGGGAGTGCCAGAAACCGAGACAGACCCAGAGGAGTTTATGGGAAGATGGCTCAAACACTTAATGCCCAATCGAGCAGAGCAAGACCTGCATCTGGATCGTTGCCACAGAGCTTTGAGGTCACGGCCTCAGCAAGGGGACCCCCCACGAGACATTATCGCTCGGTTCCATTTCTTCAGAATAAAGGAGGCGTTCAGACAAATGACCAGGAGTGAAGTGGAATTCGAGGGCTATAAAATACAAGTCTATCAGGACATCTCCCCCACCACCCTCTTAAAAAAGAAGTAGCTAGCCCCCGTCACCAAAGTGCTGCGGGAGGAAGGAACCCGGTACAGGTGGCTATACCCGTTTGGGCTACTGGTGGTCCAAAACGGAGCGGCCAACACACTGAGGCACCCTGAAGACGGAGCAAATTTCCTCACCAAATTGGGGCTCCAGGACAAAATACCGGAGGAGATGTCCGCAGGGGGATCAGCCCCAGAACCATCCTGGAAGGATAACAGGAGGGGAGCAATCCCGAAATCCAAAGTTAGGTCGCGCTCCAAGTTGCAGATCAGTGCCTTCACCTACCTGTTCCAGTTGATGTTTCGTCGTTGCGAGATCATTTAAAGACTTGTTAAGGTCAGTTGACGCTCCCGTCCCTCAGCCCTGACAGCGCTCCTCTGAGAATGGCGGCCATCTTGGATCGGCTCTCGCTCCACACTGGAGAGGGGGCGGAGCAAGATGGCGACGTAGGAGGAAGTGCCACTTCTCGCGAGAGGCCGGATCGCAAAGAGACTTGCCACACACAAAATAGCGCCGGAACCGGATGGAGAGGATGACGATACGATTACCTTCCGGAAGTCTCCTAAAGTTTACTGGCCGGGACCAGAGGCGGCAGTAAAGCTCGGAAGCAACACCACAAGGCAAAGGCACAGTGGACTATGCACGACACGGGATGAGGGGGAGTGGGGGAATGGGAAGCAGCAACACGAATATCGGACCTACTGTCTCTATTAGTAAATAAAAAAGCTGGAATGTAAAAGGAAAAGGGAAAGGAGTATGGGAGGAAGGGAACGCTAAGGGGGCTCTCAAAAAATAAAAAATATTTCATAAAAAAAAAAGAACCCAATCACGCAGCAATATATCATAGCACCCCTAGCAAGAGAGAGTAGCAGTTGGCTAGACATATACATGAGACATAGTAGGCACAACAGGGCTATCTGCTCAAAGAACCCCCACATAACTATCTCCCATTTACTGGGGCTCACTTCCGAGCTACTCACGCTTAGGGTAGCAGAGAAGGAGGGAGTACATAATTCAGGACACAGGCCCTCCGAGCTTTACATGAGGGTGAAGTTACTAGAGTAGCAGGTAGGGTTTAAATAAGTTTGAGGTTAAAGTTGGTAGTTAATGTTTGAAGTTAAACAAACAGAGTTCAATAGAGTCTCAAGGAACAACTAAAGCGAGGAATAGAGAGTAACACTACATGCAAGTTCAGAGGTAGTTGCAAATCTGAAGGGACCGTGACGGATGTGGATCAAGAAGAGTTTAAGATTGGATTATGAGATGAGAACTAGATTTAACTGAAAGTTAGGGGATAGGTTAGACATCACACAGGTCCTGTGACGTCATCATTTTTTTTTTGTCGGCCAAAACACATGGTTTTCACGGTCCAATCAGGACCGTGGGAACCATGACGCAAAATGTGACGTCATAGGCCTTTAAAAGCCTATGTCGTCTCATTTTGAAGCCAGACGCCGCGGAGGAAGGACCTCTGGGAAAGAAAGAAGACCAGGGCATGGCCGCAGACGGGGAGAAGACCCCGCCCCGCCCCGCTGGAAGGAGATAGAAGAAAGTAGAACACAGATGAAGATGGATTACAGATAGAAGACCCGTGGATTGATTTGGATTTTTAGTTTAATGTTTATTATTTTGTGGTTTATTATTTTATGGGTTCCTGATCGTGGATTGGTTCGTGAGTAAGCTGCGCAACGGGAGTCGGTGGGGGCAAGTAATGGTAAGTGAACTACAGTAAAGAAATGTATTTTATTTAACTTGTTAATTTTTTCAAAAGGTTTTTTAACATGTGTATTTTTTTTTTTGTGGTATATCATTTCTTGCCACTGTATGTATGTATGTACAGTATATATGTCTAGAGAGATATACTGTACAGTATACATTCAGGGTAAGAAATGATGATGTTTTAAAAGCTGGATTAGATGTGTTTTTAATTATTTTGTGAGTTTAAAGTATTTTAAAATTAGATACAGTAGATGTATTCCTTGGTATTGTATTGTGTGTTTGAGGAAGGTCAGGGATAGATAGCCTTGGTTGTATTTTTGTCTGTACTTATATTTTTTCAAAGGCGTAATTGTTCTGCTCTAGGCGTGAATCTGTTAATGGTTTCATTGTTCGTGATTGAGTGTGAATTGTTTAGGGATGTAAATAATGATTGCTAATTGATTTTTGTTTACGTTTGATAAATTTGCATAATGTATACTGTATGGTGCATAGATATTGAGGCATCATTTATATTGGAATGTAAGTTGTTTAAATGGCTTTTCAGAGGTTTAGTGATGATTTAGATTGAGAGATCAGTTATGAATATTAAAGGAAATTGATTTTAATTTAGTGTGTATGTATGGAGAAGTGTTTGGTTGTAGGACAGTGCTTTTGATAACCCTTCTGCATTTATTTGTACTGTATATTGGTTTATCATGGGTGTGTATATAACGTGTGTATATATATATATATATATATATATATATATATATATATATATATATATATATATATATATACTGTATCTCTCTCTCTCTCTCTCTCTCTCTCTCTCTCTCTCTCTCTCTCTCTCTCTCTCTCTCTCTCTCTCTCTCTCTCTCTCTCTCTCTCTCTTTCTCTCTGTCTCTCTGTATATATATACAGTATATATATATAGTTGGATGATGAAGCCACAGTACAAATTCATGGGTGAAGGGTGGGTATCGGTCCTGTGTGGCTTAACCCCTTAATTACCTTTGCGGTTATTATCTGATAAGGTGTTTAAGGGGTTAATTGATATCTGAATGTAATTGCAATGTATTGGCTTTGTATTTGCTATGTATGTTGTGGACAAGACAAGGATTTTGCTGGCAACGGACACTTCGTATTGATGAGGTCAGTAGTACTTTATTTATTTGTATATGCTAGTTAATGTTTTTAATAATGGGCAATTAATCTATTATCCATATCTGGATAATAGTTATTTTGCACATTATTGTACTGTAGGTGTTGGGGGGGAGGGTGTATGTATTGAATGTATAGGCCAGGTTTATTTTTTTTACATTCAGGGTTTGATTCCGTGGTTTTGCGTGGGGCCTATGGAGACCACCTGTGGGTATCCTCGGGTATCCCAAGGGTATCAGGCTGGTGGTTCCACGGGTGACACATGCGGGGATGATGATGTGTGGTCCCACTTCTGTGGGGGCACCGCGGACCCGTAGTCTGTGGGGATGACGATGTGTGGTCCCACTTCTGTAGGGGCACCGCCGACCTGTAGGTGCGGGGATGATGATGTGTGGTCCCACTTCTGTGGGGGCACCGCGGACCCGTAGTGAGCACCCGTGAGTTCCCCAGACCCCCATGGGAACCACCCGAGGCCCCGCAGACACCTGTGGGTTTGACCCGGGGCTCCCAGACATCCTTGGGCCTACCGTGGGGACCCAATTGTGGCTCACGGTGACCCAAGGAGACCACCTGGGCGCCATGGTGCTGGCAGGATCCACCAGCAGGCCTCCAGAACCTGTGTAAAAAGGGCTGCTGGTAAACTGTAGGTCTGTCCAGGTGCCAAGCACGAAACGCGTAGAAGGGTTGCATCCCTTGCTTTTATGATTCCTTATTAAAGATACCTTTTTGCCAGACCTGTTCTTCTTTTGGATCGCGGTGCGCTGCACTCTTTTCTACATTGCTGGACTCCATTTCACTTCAGCAGCACGCGGTGGAGGGGAGACTCTGGTGACAAGCTAATACTGTGAGTACCTAGGGCCAACCCAATGAGGTAGGGGGGGCTGTCCTTGGACTACCTACCCCAACCTTCAGGGTATCTGGTGCCCCATTGCTCAATATTCAGTGTCACATTAATCAATGTTTTATTACCCAGAGTGTATCTCCCCTCCTTCCTATGCATAGTACACTTTAAGAGCACCTTATTTCACCAAACCACGTTTACTCTCTTCAAGGTAGCTCGTGTCTATTCAAAGGTGAAATTTAATATTGAGGACTTATCTCCTGTGTTATAAGAAGTGATTTACTCAACTCAGGACATAAGAACAGGTCTGTGCTCTTCATTTGTTTTTATGGACACTAAATACAATTAAGCTGAAAGGAATTCACAATGGATGACAGTGAGGCTGTTCAAGATATTTCTGTACCAGTGATATACACTTTCAACTGTGGGGATGATTCCTCCAGGAAAAAAAAGGCTCTTCGTGTCTTTGAAAGCGTGGTGGATACTGATTCCAATGATGTTGCAGATTTAAGGATATATTTCCAAAAATTAGAAAAATTGTTGATTTACAATACACGCATCTGGTGGGACATTGTTGCCACAGAAAACTACCTTAAAATGAAGAGAATCCCCAGAGGCTTGAGGGTTAAAAAGGCCCCAACATTTGGCTTCCCTGACAAAGCCTTTGAGGAAAGGTGGATAGAAACTCTAAACACCTGTTCATTCAATTTAATGGACCAGATTCTACAACACAAGATTAATGAGAAAGCAACACTTGATAATCAGATTAAGGAATTACAGGATAAACTACGCAGATTTAAGGACATTGAGGGGTTTACAAAATTTGATAAAATCCTGGCTAAAACTACAGAGGATGCTGAGAGAGAAATCATGATCAGGAAACAAGGCAAATACGATCGTGATCGTATTGATTACGAAAAAAATCAAATATATAGCTGGCAAAGAATTGTACCTGTTTTTGACCGGACTCTACAGGATTCAATGAGGAAGGGGTCTAGGAGGTCTACACCAAGCAAGTCCATTTTAAAACCTACAAATTTTGATTACCAAAGTGGTGACTCTGAACTGTCTGACGTAGAAACAACTTCACACTCAGTGTCTTTTCTTGATATGGAGAATAGATCAAGCGGATCACAGCGTGGTGACAATAATCAAACCAGAGATGAACGACGCCCATTAGATGGGAGCTCATCCAGAGGGGATATCGCCTCAGCACAAGTACTAGACACTTACCACACAGATCAGCAGTCAAAAAACTACATGATGTTCAGAAAAGACCAAAGAGGACAAGGAGGGGAGGGAAGAGACGCAGGGGGGAAAAGGGCAAACAAAAGAAAAAAGAACTATTAAGTGATGTTAATGATGTCAATAATGTAATCAATATTTCTGGGATTGATTTGTCGCTGTCGGAGATATCGCTCCTCAATAAGGGACTCAAATATGCACCCACTATGGACATTGACCTCTTTGGCACAGTGGTCGATGTCCATAAGTTTGTGCGCAAGATGGCCTTAAAGAAATTTTATCATCAACCTCATGGGGGTGAGTCCCCGACAGTGACAAATTCAGAGGATGATCCCTTTGATGTAACACACACACCTTCAAGCCCACCCATAGACACCTTGAGCTCTTTTAGGGATCAATGTGCACTTAGAGATATGGAAGACCTTCTTTTGCAGAGTAATGTAACTGATGAATCACAGTCATACACACTTGGGGTTTGGAAATCCACATTAAAAGAAAAATCAATCTTTTACCCAACCTTCATTAAAGGTCCATATCTCACAATGTTTGAGAACCTAGTCATTAGGGACCTCAGAGTACTAGCACAGGGATTCTCTTTTTCCCAATTCAGAGGTGACAATCTCAATAAAGGAGAACGTGCTGCAATTAAATCTTTGCAAGAAAATGACATGCTGGTAATTAAATATGCAGACAAAGGGGGTGCTGTGGTGGTTCAGAGTAGGGCAGACTATTTCAGGGAGGCATTTCGCCAACTTGGTGATGTGTCTTCCTACTCTGAGCTACCACGAGACCCCACAGAATTCTTTTTAGAAGAACTCCTAGATTTGGTTGATCTGGGAACAGCTACATATGTTCTGAATAAAGATGAATCAGGTTTTATAACCAATTCAAAACCAGTTATCCCCATTTACCACCATCTCCCAAAGATCCACAAGACTTTGGTCGACCCTCCTGGTCGGCCTATAGTCTCTAGCATAGGATCTTTGGGAGATGGTCTATCACGATATGTCAATGCTTACTTACAGCCGTTTGTGAGGCAACTACCCTCCTTTATTCTGGACTCAGGTGATTTGCTTACCAAAATGAGAGAAGTTAAATGGAAGCAGGAATTTTTATGGGTAACTATGGATGTGGTCTCCCTGTACTCAATTATACGACATGACCTAGGCATGACGTCTGTCCGTCACTTTATAGAATGTCCAGGTAGCTCATTACCTATGACCACATTTATCATGGAAGCTATACTTTTTCTTTTAACACACAATTATTTTCTTTTTGAGCACAAATTTTACTTGCAACTTCGGGGTACGGCAATGGGGACAAGTTTTGCCCCCTCCTATGCCAACCTTTTTATGGGGTGGTGGGAAAATAATTTCATCTATAATAGCACTAATACTTACAGACACAATATTATTTTCTATAAACGTTTCATAGACAATCTCATTTTTATTTGGCACGGGAGCACAGATAGTTTATTAGCATTTTTTGATTATATTAATAACAACACTTTGGATATTCACTTTACTATCACCTATTCAGCAACTATCTAACAGCTACAGCTACAGCCGATGATGGAAAGAAGACCACGCCCTGCCCCGCCCGGAAGGAGATAGAAGAAAGAAGAATACAGATGAAGATGGATTACAAGTAGAAGACCCGTGGATTGATTTGGATTTTTAGTTTAAAGTTTATTATTTCCTGGTTTATTATTTTATGGGTTCCTGATCGTGGATTGGTTCGTGAGTAAGCTGCGCAACGGGAATCGGTGGGGGCAAGTAATGGTAAGTGAACTACAGTAAAGAAATGTATTTTATTTAACTTGTTAATTTTTTCAAAAGGTTTTTTAACATGTGTATTTTTTTTTTTTTTTGTGGTATATCATTTCTTGCCACTGTATGTATGTATGTACAGTATATATGTCTAGAGAGATATACTGTACAGTATACATTCAGGGTAAGAAATGATGATGTTTTAAAAGCTGGATTAGATGTGTTTTTAATTATTTTGTGAGTTTAAAGTATTTTAAAATTAGATACAGTAGATGTATTCCTTGGTATTGTATTGTGTGTTTGAGGAAGGTCAGGGATAGATAGCCTTGGTTGTATTTTTGTCGGTACTTATATTTTTTCAAAGGCTTAATTGTTCTGCTCTAGGCGTGAATCTGTTAATGGTTTCATTGTTCGTGATTGAGTGTGAATTGTTTAGGGATGTAAATAATGATTGCTAATTGATTTTTGTTTACGTTTGATTAATTTGCATAATGTATACTGTATGGTGCATAGATATTGAGGCATCATTTATATTGGAATGTAAGTTGTTTAAATGGCTTTTCAGAGGTTTAGTGATGATTTAGATTGAGAGATCAGTTATGAATATTAAAGGAAATTGATTTTAATTTAGTGTGTATGTATGGAGAAGTGTTTGGTTGTAGGACAGTGCTTTTGATAACCCTTCTACATTTATTTATATATATATATATATATATATATATATATATATATATATATATATATATATATATATATATATATATATATACTGTATCTCTCTCTCTCTCTCTCTCTCTCTCTCTCTCTCTCTCTCTCTCTCTCTCTCTCTCTCTCTCTCTCTCTCTCTCTCTCTCTCTCTCTCTCTCTCTCTCTCTCTCTCTCTGTCTCTCTGTATATATATACAGTATATATATATATAGTTGCATGATGAAGCCACAGTACAAATTCATGGGTGAAGGGTGGGTATCGTGCCTGTGTGGCTTAACCCCTTAATTACCTTTGCGGTTATTATCCGATAAGGTGTTTAAGGGGTTAATTGATATCTGAATGTACTTGCAATGTATTGCCTTGGTTTTGGCTATGTATTGTGTGGGCAAGACAAGGATTTTGCTGGCAACGGACACTTTGTATTGATGAGGTCAGTAGTACTTTATTGATTTGTATATGCTAGTTAATGTTTTTAATAATGGGCAATTAATCTATTATCCATATCTGGATAATAGTTATTTTGCACATTATTGTACTGTAGGTGTTGGGGGGGAGGGTGTATGTATTGAATGTATAGGCCAGGTTTATTTTTTTTACATTCAGGGTTTGATTCCGTGGTTTTGCGTGGGGCCTATGGAGACCACCTGTGGGTATCCTCGGGTATCCCAAGGGTATCAGGCTGGTGGTTCCACGGGTGACACATGCGGGGATGATGATGTGTGGTCCCACTTCTGTGGGGGCACCGCGGACCCGTAGTCTGCGGGGATAACGATGTGTGGTCCCACTTCTGTGGGGGCACCGCCGACCCGTAGGTGCGGGGATGATGATGTGTGGTCCCACTTCTGTGGGGGCACCGCGGACCCGTAGTGAGCACCCGTGAGTTCCCCAGACCCCCATGGGAACCACCCGAGGGGCTCCCAGACATCCTTGGGCCTACCGTGGGGACCCAATTGTGGCTCACGGTGACCCAAGGAGACCACCTGGGAGCCATGGTCCTGGCAGGATCCACCAGCAGGCCTCCAGAACCTGTGGAATGCTGCTGGTAAACTGTAGGTCTGTCCAGGTGCCCTGCCAGCCCACCGGGGACTAGCGTGGGGCTGCGTTATGGACCCTGAATGTAAAAGAATAAATCTTGTATTTATAGGGGGGCACAGGGGGTGGGTAATGTATTTAATAAATAGAATGCTGTTTATTGTGGGGCTGTGCATTGTTTTGATTGCGGGGACTGGGGGTGGGGGGGGGGTTCCCCAACGGTATGTGGGTAGGCCTCCCTTGTGGGTAGTTAGTGGGTGAGGGTTGAGAGTGGTTAGGCCTCACGGGGTGGGGGGTTAGAGTGGGAGGGTATGTACAGTAGGCATCCCGAGTGGTGGGTGAGGGTGGGTTAACCCCTTCATGACTGTAGCGGTTAATAACCGCTATGGTGATTAAGGGGTTAGGGGACATTACTTTGAAAGTGTTAATTTTTTTCTCTGTTTTACTGTACAGCAGCAGCAGCAGCGGAGGTTGCCATGGGTAGTGGGTAGTGTATTGAATGGATTTATTGGTTATTATGCCTTAACCCCTTCATTACCTTAGCGGCTATACGCTATGGTAATGACGCAGCATTTCTGAACTTTTAATAATATTGTGCAGGAGCAGGGGGTCCCCTGAGATTAGATTTCTGTCTCAGGGAACCCCCTGCTCACTGTACAATATTATTAAAAATACAGAAATGCTGCTTCTTTACCATAGCGCATAGCCGCTAAGGTAAAGAATGATTCTTTAATGATGTGTGTTTTATTCACAGTGTAGATGTGCAGGGGGTCTCCGGAGCAGAAGCGCACAGGTTTCAGGTCTGGGGACCCCCTGCTCCCCGAGATACAGGCCTCTTTAGGGGGTGCCGGTATCCCTCTGCTCTGCTTGGTTTAACAGGCCGCGGTCACGTGATCGGGGCCTCTAATGCAGAGGGATACCGGCACCTCATAAAGGGGGCTGTATCTCGGGGGGCAGGAGGTCCCCCGACCTGAAACCAGTGCGGTTCAGCTCCCGAGACCCCCTGCACATCTACATTAGGAATAAAAATGTATTTCAAATGTATTTATGTGTATTTATTTATTTATTTATTGCGGGGATGCTGTGTGTGATTATTTTTTATTGTGTGTAGCGGGGGTGGGTGACGGGGTTTATAAATGTGAGTTTATAAATAAAATAAAGAATATTATTTCTAGGGGCCTTGGAACAGAAGTTCCCACGCCAATTGCGCGCTCATTGCTCTTTTGTTACAATGTTGCTGGTCTTGCGGCTTTGCAGTCTGGCAGCAAAAAGCAGTTTGTAGTACTGAGTGTGAGATAAATTAACCAGTTCTTTTATTGCTGAAGTCGCCACCAAAAACTTTTATTTACAAATACAGTACAAAAACCGTGCAACACACAACAACATACAGTACAGTATCCTTTGTTTAAGTACAGCAGGTACTGTAGGGTAAAACATGTACTGTACAGTACAGCACAATATTACAGTATGGTCTCACTGAAAGTCCTCCCCATTTTCCATCCATGGCCGATGCCTTGCATGGCGCAAAACGCCATTAATGCAGTCTCTAATGCCTCTCATTACAGTATCTGTAACAGGATAATAGCGCTGCATTTCTTCCACAATCTTTTTCCTTAAATTAGCAGGAAGGGCCTTTTTATGGCGATTCCCATCGTAATTTACTTTGAACACCCACTCGCAGTACAATGTGTAGGGAACATGGTGTTTAAATATGATCAAGGCATACTTGTGTGGTATACCAGCACTCCTCACCCTATACTTCTCCCTCAGCGCCGGTGGCAGATCACACAGGGAGATGTCGGGCACTGTTTCTATGCGAGTGGGTGTAGGAGGTCTTTTGGGAGCGGGTGTACTTGAGGCGACGGGCAATGGTAGGGTGTCTGGGAGGAAGCTTTCCTCTGGTAGTGGTTGCCGGGTTGTCTCCTGGCGTGGTCTTGACGGGGTTGTCATGTCCTCCTCAATAGCATAGTACACTGCATCTTCTGGTGGAGGGGGTGTGCTTGGTGATGGACGGGGGCCGAAGGTACCATGCATCACATCCATGTCACCCCCCTGCTCCAGCGTCGGGGAAACAGGGGCATTAACACCGAGCAAATAATGTATGCCTGCTATGTCAGCCTCTATCTTGTCCATCCGTTGATCCATCCGTTGCTCCATATGTAGCATCCGTTGATCCATCCGTTGCTCCATATGTAGCATCCGTTGCTCCACATGTAGCACCGACTCCAGAAGCAGATCTAGCTTTGCCAGCACAATAGAATTCCCGGGGAGATCCACAGTTAGCCCATTCAGGATCCGGTCTAACGAGCTGCTTGTGCATGGCATCTGGAGATCTGGGGGGATGGGTGCAACGGAGGATGAGATGGGGGTTCCCTGGAGAGAAGCGGCATCGATGGAGAGTGGAGGAGGTGACCTGGGGATGCCCGGTACAGGAGAAGCTGCAGCGTCGTCGAAGAGGGATGGAGAAGGTGACCGCTGGATTTCCGGGAGAGAAGCAGAGTCGTCCAAGAGCAAAGGAGACAATGAACCGTGGATTTCAGAGGCAGCAGCATCTTCAGATGGAACCGGAGAAGATGGGGGTGGAGAAGCCGGGCTGAAGATTTCCGGGACAGCTACAGCAGAGTCGTCGAAGCTTATGGGAGCAAGTGGTCTGCGGATTCGGTGAGTTGGCTGCCATTCGTCTTGCGTACCGAGCACAGTACCGTATTTCTTCCTCACATAATAAGGCTGACGTGTTTTAAAACCCTTAGCCTTTGGGGTCAGCAGAAGGTTTTCTTTATTGGCCTTAGCCTGTCGCTTTGCCTTTCGCTTGGAAACGGTAACTGCCTTTCTCTTTTTCAGTGTGGCAGGCACAGCAGAGGTGAGATGGTTCTTGCATCCATAGAACCAGGGCTGCTCCATGTAAGCGGGAGGCACAATGCAGTATCTGGACAATGGCTCAGATAAAGATCAGCAAGTGGTGGGCTATGCAACGTGTACAACCTTTTATGCATGGCGACCAGGTACAGGTGTTGAAAGTGGGTGGTCTGTAATGTGAGTCATTAACATATAAATACACCATCCATTTTGTGGATTCACTGCACATTGAATACACATCGACTAAACATCGAATATACATTCTTGTGTTTGTATTTCTTTCTACTCGCAGCAATGCCTGTTAAGAAGATTTCAAAGGATCTCAGCATGAGAATGAAGGAGATGTACACGAGCGGAAAACGAATTGCAGATATCCAGCGCTGGTTAACTGCTTCTGGCCTCGTTGTGCCATCAAACACCGTGTGCTATCATGCACACGGAAAAAACAGAGACCTCAAAAAGGCACCAAAGGTAACAAATGCGTAAGTATATTTATAAAACTTAACCAAAAAAAAAGTATACCGTATTTATATAGTATATTTATATTACAACAGTATATACTGTAGTGTACTGTATGTGTGGTCAATTTATATTTTTT
The DNA here is from genome assembly GCF_040206685.1 of Ascaphus truei. Classification (NCBI taxonomy): domain Eukaryota; kingdom Metazoa; phylum Chordata; class Amphibia; order Anura; family Ascaphidae; genus Ascaphus; species Ascaphus truei. The sequence continues at coordinate 140,667 of NW_027453842.1, forward strand.
GTGCAGCAGTATACACTTTTGTTATATTGCAATTCATCTTACAACGGAATATACAGTATATGATGTGTATTTATTATGATATAACAACAGTATACCGTATTTATATAGTATATTTATTATATTACAACAGTATATAGTGTACTGTATGTGTGGTCAATTTATATTTTTTGTGCAGCAGTATACACTTTTGGTATATTGCAATTCATCTTACAACGGAATATACAGTATATGATGTGTATTTATTATGATATAACAACAGTATACCGTATTTATATAGTATATTTATTATATTACAACAGTATATAGTGTATGTGTGGTCAATTTATATTTTTTGTGCAGCAGTATACACTTTTGTTATATTGCAATTCATCTTACAACGGGATATACAGTATATGATGTGTATTTATTATGATATAACAACAGTATACAGTATTTATATAGTATATTTATTATATTACAACAGTATATAGTGTACTGTATGTGTGGTCAATTTATATTTTTTGTGCAGCAGTATACACTTTTGGTATATTGCAATTCATCTTACAACGGAATATACAGTATATGATGTGTATTTATTATGATATAACAACAGTATATTTATATAGTATATTTATATTACAACAGTACTGTACTGCTGCGGCCGAGTTTATTGGAGCATTTGCCCGTTCTCGGCCGCAGCAGTTACCTGGCGCGCGCCGGAGGGTGCCGGGCGCGCGCCGAAGCAGCGGAGGAGAGGCCCGCCGATCGCAGCTTCCCCCTCTCCTCTCCGGGTCCGCCGGGTCCCCCAGAACCCCCTGCCACCGTCCCCCACATCGCGGGACACCAGGGCTCCCTCGGGGAGCCCTGGACGTGCGTGCAGGGGGCGCAGGCACCCGATGATCGGAGACGCGCGGCACGCCGAGGGGCTGCCACTTGCAAGCCGGGAAATCTCCCGGCTTGCGGTACTGGCCACACTGCAATAAAGTGTGTCGCCAGTGTATACTGTATATTTTGTCTATTTATATTTATAGTACAGCAGTATACATTTTTTGTATATTTATATTTACTGTATATTACAACATTACATGTACAGTATACAGTACACATTTTATATTGCTGCATATTAATAACACAATATAATTTCTTTGCATTGTAGGGAGACTACTCTTCTGGTGGACAGAATAAGTGAGGAGAATGATGAGAGGAGCGCATTAAGGGTTAAAAACACTCTGCAGGAAAACCACAATCTGACTGTATCCGAGAGCAGCATAAAGAAGATGAGACGCAGAATTGGATGGAAATATGGACGTGTGAGGTTAGTACTGGACAGTACAGGAGGTACTGTAAAGTAGAAGTGTTGTTTTGCAAACTGTACTGCGCTGTGACGCAAAATTTTTTTATTCATTGTCATTACAGAGCGTACCCCATGATACGGGACGCAAACAAAATCAAAAGAGTGCTACAGGCCCAAGCATGGATCGACAGCGGTGAGACTTTCCAGGATTGCATCTTCACTGATGAGTCTACTGTGTCGCTGGAGAGATTTGCAAGATTTGCGTTCCACAAAAAAGGCCGCATAACTTTGAAGCCGCGGCCAAAACACCCTGTGAAGCTGCATGTGTGGGGTGCCATCTCTAGGCGTGGACCGGGATGCATTGTCGTCTTTGAAGGTACAATTTCTCAAATATAATGCCGCCTAATACACTGTACTTGACTAGTGTTGCCTTACCGTATGCACTGTACTGTACTATTGAGCCCTTTTCTTTTCTTGCTATAGGAATCATGAATAAAGATTTCTTCCAAGACAACATTGTGCCCGTGATAGTGCGATACATCACACAAGACTTTCCCAATGGGCATCGCTTTTATCAGGACAATGATCCCAAGCACACCGCGTCGACGGCGCATATCCTTGAGCGCGGCATCAACTGGGTGAAGACGCCAGCGGAGTAAGTGCAGTAGACCGTGTCCCATTTATGTTCCCCACTGTTTTTACTGTGTACTGTATCTCTTAAACTAATTGTCCTTTCTTTCCAATCACAGATCGCCAGACTTCAATCCGATCGAAATGGTCTGGCATCAGCTGAAGGACCACATCCGTAAAGAGGCGAAACCCTCCAAGAAGGACGAGTTGTATAAAGCCATAATGAGTTTTTGGAACGATGTACTCACCGTGGAACGATGCAATAAATATATAGACCATATTGCCACTGTGTTGCCCATTGTCATCGCGCGCAATGGGCAAGCATCAGGAAAGTAATACAGTGCTGTAGTATTGTACAGTAAGTACAGTATGATACAGGTAAGTATGGCACAGATTTTTTCTTTCCCAATAGTCAGAGTATACAGTAGTTCCAGTATACAGTACAGTAGACTAGTTTAACAGTACTACAGTAACTGCCTACTAACTGCTCCATTTTTTTCTTTCCAGAGAAAGCTGCACCAGCCACCTACTGTACAGTAGTTCTACCATAATACAGTACGCACATACAGTACAGTACAGTAACTGAACAAAGTTTTTGTTTTCTTGTCGTTCCAGGAAAAAGGGTGCCCAAGGGGGAGGTGGGGGCGTTGTGTTCCGTCAAATCTGCTTGTGCAGTCAAATGTACAGTATATAAACAGCAGTAATGATGTACACAAAACCTCTCCTCTCTCAATGAACTACTGTACCGCAGACACAATGAGGATACTGTTACAGTATGAAGGGAAAAAGAACAGGATGGGTTATTTAACATTATACTGTGCAATATTTATACTGTATATTTATACAGTATATACTGTATTTTTATTCTAAAGGTATTCGAGAATGTACTGTACTGTATGAGGACCTGGTGACTTTCAACCCTCTCAGACCCACAGAACGGATTATTTCACATTACTGTATATTTATCCTGTATATTTTCAGTAATTTAGAAGCAGTGGCTGTTCTGAACAGAACAGTTACTGTAAGCAAACGGATGCACATCAGATTTACATTTCCAATTCGAGAGGGGATTTTTCCAAAGCAGGCAGGCCTCCCTCTAAGGGAGGGGGATGGTGGGATCATACGCTGGCTGGCCTCCTGCTGAATCTTGTTACCGTAGCCAGCCCAGGGCCAGATTAACAAAACAATGGCTTGGATTGGATTAGCCAGACGATTGATGCTTGGCCAGGGAGGGATTAAAAACTCTAAGGGAGGGGGTGGGGTGGCTGAAATAGCTGGGACTGTACTGTGTCAGTATTTCCAACGGCAGGTCACCCTAATAATTGCATGATTAAACCCCCAAAGACAAGGCCCAAATATAGTACAGTATACTGTATACTGCATATACAGTACAGAGCTGTATACTGTATTATAAATAAATAATCATACAGTAATGTACAGTATGTATTATTGTGTGTTGAGGTTTTGAATTGCTGTTAACTTGAAATGTTTCACCATTGTATTGTACTGTATTTGTAAATAAAAGTTTTTTGTGGCGACTTCAGCAATAAAAGAACTGGTTAATTTATCTCACATAAAGTATGTGAATACGACCGCAATCACCATTGTAAATGGGTGCATAGGATGGAACGACAGGTGCTAAAGGGGTATACAGTAAATATGATATTTATCAGTGTTGATCAAAGAGAGTTGATCAGAAGGATTCCCCTTATAAAGTATACAGCACTCTATTGTCATTCATACAGTATAGTAAAGGGTAGACAACAAATGGTCTTGCAGTATACTGTATTTCTACAAATCTGTCAGGTTGACCAGAATCACTGCGGATATCGGAAAATAATACAATTTTATTAATTCTACATAGAATTAATAAAATTGTATTATTTTCCGATATCCGCAGTGATTCTGGTCAACCTGACAGATTTGTAGTAATACAGTATACTGCAAGACCATTTGTTGTCTACCCTTTACTACACTGTACTGTATGAATGACAATAGAGTGCTGTACTGTACTGTATATAAGGGGAATCCTTCTGACTAACTCTCTTTGATCAACACTGATAAATAATTTATCTCACACTCAGTACTACTACAAACTGCTTTTTGCTTGCAGACTGCAAAGCCGCAAGACCAGCAACATTGTAAAAAAAGAGCAATGAGCGCGAAATTGGCATGGGAACTTCTGTTCTAGGGCCCCTAGAAATAATATTCTTTATTTTATTTATAAACTCACATTTATAAACCCCGTCACCCACCCCCGCTACACACAATAAAGCGGGCACTTACAGTACAGTATATATTTATTTCTCTTCATGTATTTATTTATTTATTTAGATTTATTTATTAATTGTGGGGCTGCTGTGCGTGAATTTTTTTTATTGGGGGTGAGGGGGGTGTTTGGCCCTTGGTGTGAGTTTAGGACTTGCAGCAGCAGCACAATTACTAAATAAATCTAAATAAATAAATGAATATAAATAAATACATTTAAAATACATTTTTATTGATAGTGTAGATGTGCAGAGGGTCTCCGGAGCTGAAGCGCACAGGTTTCAGGTCTGGGGACCCCCTGCCCACCGAGATACAGGCCCCTTTAGGGGGTGCCGGTATCCCTCTGCTCTGCTTGGTTTACAGGCCGCGATCACGTGATCGGGCCCTTTAAACCAAGCAGAGGGATACCGGCACCCCCTAAAGGAGGCTGTATGTCGGGGGGCAGGGGGTCCCCAGACCTGAAACCTGTGTGCTTCAGCTCCGGAGACCCCCTGCACATCTACACTATCAATAAAAATGTATTTCAAATGTATTTATTGTAATTTATTTATTTAGATTTATTTATTTATTTTTTGGCGGCTGCTGTGCTGTGTGTGTGTATTTTTTTATTGTGGGTAGCGGGAGGGTGGGTGAATGGGGTATTAGCCCCAACGATGGTTGTTTAGGGCTTGCGGGGGGGGTAGCGGGAGGGCTTAACCCCTTCATGACCGTAGCGGTATTAACTGCTACGGTCGTGAAGGGGTTAAGTGCACCCGCAAACCCCCTTTCCCCCGCAAGTCCTAAACTCACACCAAGGGCCAAATACCCCCCCTCACCCATCCCCACTACACACAATAAAGCGGGCACGGTGGGTTAACCCCTTCATTGCCTTAGCGGCTATCCGCTATGGTAATGACGCAGCATTTCTGTATTTTTAATAATATTGAGCAGGAGCAGGGGGGGTCCCTGAGCATTAATTTCTGGCTCAGGGAACCCCCTGCTCACTGTACAATACTGTATTATTAAAATACAGAAATGATGCTTCTTTACCATAGCGCATAGCCGCTAAGGTAAAGAACGAGTGTTTATTTATACTGTATATTGTATGTGTTTTATTGATACTGTACATGTGCAGAGGGTCTCCAGAGCAGAAGCGCACAGGTTTCAGGTCTGGGGACCCCCTGCCCCCCGAGATACAGGCCCCTTTAGGGGGTGCCGGTATCCCTCTGCTCTGCTTGGTTTAAAGGCCGCGATCACGTGATCGGGCCCTTTAAACCAAGCAGAGGGATACCGGCACCCCCTAAAGGGGCCTGTATCTCGGGGAGCAGGGGGTCCCCAGACCTAAAACCAACGCGATTCAGCTCCGGAGACCCCCTGCACATCTACACTATCAATAAAATGTATTTCAAATCATTTTTAATGTGCCGATGTTTGCGCAGAGAGAGCAGCGGATCTCTCTCTGCTGCAAACACATCTCGGCCCCAGTGTGGGCAGTAATTTACTGAACATGTACTGTAGAATAAATGCATAGTTTTATTTATTCGGGTTTATCACACAGTATACTGTTCGGCCGGAAAACATCAGCATACAGTACAGCACAATATTATCCATCGAAATCCCCCCATTAGCCGTTTTCTTTTCTGAGGAAAAACAAAATGAAAAGTTTTAATGTACAGTAATGGTCAGCCCCCTAAAGAAGTACCCAGCCAGCCCCACCAAAATAATACGGCAACAATACAGTACTCACCATACTATTTCCCATTCAGCTTGCGTCGGCGCCGGTCCACTGCCAGTACAGCTTTCTTCATCATCCACGTCGATAGTTAGCAGCGGGACTAGCCCACCTGTAGTCAGCAGGTGAGGCGGGAAATCGCTTAGGTACATGCAAGCTTCATCAAAACTGGCCGCGAAATCCGACTCTGTCTAAGGGTTGTCACTGACAGTGGGACCGTCATTGGAAGCCGGTGCTGGTGCTGGTGCATTGCTTGGCAGGGATTGTCGCTTCTTAGTTGGTTTTAACACGACCCTTCGCCTTTTGCCGCCTCCATGATCATAGATACGGGAAAAACCCTGTGACACACACCAATACCCTCCAACAAATTGGGGCTCAATACGGTGAAAACAGGGGTCACTACATAACCTTTACTTATTGCACGCTTCCACAAATGAGGAGTTGGCGAAAATTTGTAAAAGGCATAGTTTTCGATAAAATACTGATAAATTTGAACAACTGTTGCCATCTTATCCTCTGTTGCATTAATAGCGGCCCATATTAAATAAGCATAACTTCTGTCAGGTTTTTGGAACACGGGCTGCTGCACTTGGACACTCATGGTGAGTCTCTGGAGAATAGTGTACTGTAACTGAAACAGGTCTTTGTCTTTATTTAATACAGTATGTAAAGCCTAAATTGATACATTTTTGCAACTCTTCCTTCAGTCTCAAGGCCAAGGCCAAGTTACTGTACAATGGCACACTGTGGTACAGTATCTTTTTTAAACGAAACAACTGCAAGCCCACACATTACTGATTCGGCGCTTTACAAGTCATGAGTTTATGCCATCTGGTGGACACGCGAAGCATTGCAGCCTAGTAAATCCTTCTCATTATCATTTAACAGATCAGGCCCCCGTCAGCCAGGCATGAACCGTGGCTGGGAAGGCAAACGCAACGAAGCATGCAAGAGGTGAGCAGCGGCGGATTCCAGGTATCTGCCAGGTACAAACTGGGCATTTGCTCGAATAAAGTGTGTCGGTGCAGTACATATGAATTACCAATAAAATTCAAGTTGGAAAAAAAAAATGTAAAATCAATGAATGTATTGATAAATTCCGGGTTAAGCCCATCTTGTTACCCCTGAAACCCTTGTGGTCCCTGGCAGCTGCATAGCACCATAAGCCATTTCCATGGGTTATAACATGTAAAATTTAAAGTGTCCCCTGTTTTTCCACTTTTCATGTTCACTTTATCCCAGACTCATGACACTTTCTGTGTGCAACTCTTATGTGGGAATTTTTGGTAGAAATGCAGTGGTTTTGTTTGCAGGAGTTTGGGGGACAAATATACCTGTAGTCAACTAATTATCCCCGGTGTGCAGGCATGATTTTCTTGTATGCGGGTTGAATTACACCGTGGCTGCCCTGTATCCCCCAGACTCCAGGTTTTCAAGCTCAGATATCCCAACTCTATTTCTCTCATATATATGTTTTTTTCCAAAGTATATCATGTATTTAAATATGGTTTATCATGGTTGTGCATTTTCTGTAAATGTCTATTCAGTCCGTAAGGGCTCCATACAAGTTCCGGGAAGTCTGGATAGATATCGGAGTTCAAAGAGGAGACAGGATGTGGAGAGGTGTTGGGGTGTGAAGTGGCTAGAGCATGGTGAAGTACTGTATCCGGAGAACAGAGACACCCTGTGGGGAGGGCACTCTGATCTGCCAGAGTCAGTTGAGCCGCAGTACGTGGCAATGGGTTGACTGGGGGAATCCAGAGAATATCAGTGCATTTCCCATTGGTCAAATCATATGCCCCACCCATTGGGCAAGCTCAGCCGGCTTAACTTGCCCCCTCCTCTGACGTCAGCCAAAGAATGAGCCCCTATTCCTAATAGGTAGTGGGAATAAATTCCCACACTCTGATTGGTTGTTCCTCCATGCTGAACATAGAACAGTGGAGGGTATGTAAGGAGGTAGCCGACTGAGAGAGCCATACCATCAAGTGGCTTGTGTCGATGAAGCTAGGTCACGCTTTTCAAAGTTGCTCTGTTTGAAATTGCTGAGCAACTGGCTTTGTTTTGAAGCTAGGACAGTCTGCCCTGCAGGGACTAAGTCAGACATGAAGTCAAAGTTCTGAGAATTGAACATAGCAGTCATGGCTAGGATCTTTAGCCAAAAAGAGGACCAGGTAGCCCGGGTGTATATCTTGGTCAGGGTAAGCCTTCCGAAGCAGGCACCTATTTGAGCCTAGATTTCACTACCCAGACCCCCAGTAAGTGTGTATGTTGTCTGTATTTTGTGTATTCATTGTGTGCATGCGGGTTTACCCGAATAAACTTCATTTTGTTTTATTACCTTGTTTTGCCTAGTGATTGATCCCGGTATAAATATGTGACAAATCCTGGTCTCCCGTGACAAGATGTAAGAAAATAAAGTTCCAAAGGGATCTTTAGGGCTACCAGTCGAGCAGAGTGTATCGTTGGACATATCAATGCTTTGAAGCACAATGTGGTTCATGGCCCTTCCCGAGAATATTCCACACTAGAAGTGATTATCAACAATCCTCAGACTCTTATTACTCTGATTTTTTAGAACGAGGATACTCACAACATCCCTCACCGATCATGACCAGTCTCATTGGAGACCAACAGTATTAACACACTACCACTGAGATCACTATCACCAGACAGGGCACAATAGTTGAATAAACAAAAGTTTATTCTGGCAAGCCAGCAAACACACAAATCACACAATCACAGTATGACACTCACCAAGTGGGGCAATAATCTAGCCTCAGGCAGGTGCAGGAGCCTGCTTCGGAAGGCTTGGCATTAACGGCTTCTTCCCCGGCTTCTCTGTGCTCTTCTGCAAGCAACACTTTTAAAATAGCCCACCAGCTGTGACATCACTGTCTCCAATGCACTCTGCAAACTTGTATGGTACTGTGATCGGCTATGCTCCTTACATAGGCCTAAGTCTCCTATCTTTTTTGCTGGAGCAGAGACCGCCGGCCAATCAAAGCACAGATTGTGACGGTGCAGCCAATCATAGGATGAGTGCTTGTCCGGTTGCACCAATTAGGGCAGGAGTCTGGCTTATTGACTCTGGACTGCTTCTCGGGGTGTGAGCTGCTGGCGGGTGGGAAATTAGATCTGGCCAATGGAAATCATGCCTACGGGGCTGAGACCCAGTAAAGGATCCCCTGGCCAGCCCAATTTCTCAGTGTCTCGGGGAACAAAGGCTCTGAACTGTCGATTACCAGTTCCTGGACCTGAATTACAGCCCTTACCCACTCACCATTGTCCAGGTACTCAGCTGCTCCCAAGCTCTGTCACGGACAGACATTTCTTTGTATGCAGCCCAGCTAAGTGAATTACTGTGTCTGCATACAGATAAATGCTAGCAACACAAAGGACAATGCTGGATTACTAACTGTGTGGGGAAAACACAAACACAGGGAATGACAGTGATTTTTTACAATCACGGCTCCCCAAGACAGATAGTTTTCCCCTCTTGTAGATATCACACAGTGATTATCTCTTTTCTGGAAGAGATTTACACAAAACACATTGCACAAAGGCCAAAATGACCCTGACAGAAATGGCAATTAAACATGGATTTGGGGTAGCCTGCCTGGCTTAACTTTTATTATGTTAGGCTGGCTACCCCTACAGTCACAACCGGTCCAACGTGGAAAGAAATTATACCGGATAAGGACACAAATGCAGGTCAGCTAAGAGTCGGATTGTCACAAGATCACAAAGCCTCAGGTTTTACCAATGGTGAATATTTCTGATTTATATTCACACGGACATAGAGACTAATAAGATGCAAAAATAACTGATTTGTGCCCACAAATCGGGTTGATATTTTTTTTTAACTTGATTTGGATTTGATGAAGTTATTTCGGAACTTGCTTTGGAAAGCATTATTTGTGCCTACCGGAGTACGCTCTTCTTTGGACATGGTAGGTACACAGGTTAACACACTTACCAACAGTATGACTACAAGCATTGATAATTATGTTATTAGTCAATGAACGTCTACCAGGGGTGCTCGGCAACGGCTTCCCCAGCTGACAGGATATCTCCCCCTGGGCTGGCACCGCTCTGGCTGGGGAGGCAGCAAATGTGCATGGCCCGATCTCCGCCCCTGGATGCTGTTGCCTTTGTACTCTGCCCCTCTCCTCCGCCTCCAGACCCTGCAGTTACCATTTTCTTTTGAAATGCTGGCTGAACAAAGGGTTTCTCAGCCCTGCATGCCCAGAGATGTTAAATGCATTTATTTATTCCCTGGGCATGCAAGCTGGAAAAATACAATTACCCAGTCTCCACGACCATGAACCCTGGTTAGGCTGGTTCCACAGGGAGTTTGTAGACAATAGAGGATGGGGATGGGCAGGCCTCCAATCTCACAGGCGTCGGTCCGAAGAGCAAAGTCATTGTCTGCCCAGACAGAGGCCAGAGGGAACACAGAAGAATTCTGCTGCCAGTGCTCAAGGGCCAAAGCGTAGAATGTCTTATTCTTAGAACATAATGGCACACATCTGCAGCATATAACTATCACTCTAAACAAGCGGATTAAGCGGACCCAGTGGAGCAGGCTGGGGGGAGGGGTAAGGTGAGGTGACGCTAAGAGGCGCCGACCATCCAGAGAACAGCCAGGCTGACGCTAAGTCACCCACCGTCTCCTCTGCCAATGATAATACCTGCTGTCACGCTGCTTGATCCGGTGTAGCCAAAGAGATAAAGTTGAAGCACCGTTGAGTGAATGCCTGCAGTGATGTGTGTCCTGGAATCCACGTGCAACCAGCAAAGGTACCGGAACAGCCAAACGAAGAAGCGGTGCACTGAGGTAGGTAGATAACCACACGCATCTCTAACAAAAAAACGACTAATTTATTGAAAAAAGGGGAACAAACATCATGAAGCTAGGAACCTCTTACGCGTTTCATCCCGCAAGGGACTTTGTCAAAGAGTGAGTGGTGAACCTGCCTGTTCTGTTCTGACTGACAGATTAAATCTGTCAGTGGTGATATTGGATACCGAGGCTTGAGCCTCATTACTCCAAGTTCTCTTGTTGAGTATATTGTCGCACACTTTAGAAAGCTTCTTGATCTGTGTTACTTGCCACAGTTGAGTTAGTTTCACAGGGTCAGCGCTGTGATGGATCGTGGGTAGCGGTCAAATGGGTTTGCAGAGATTGCAGCAAGCTTCTTGATCAGCGGATTTGAGTTCTGGTCCAGTTCCTTGTAGAATTTCTCGTTGAGCTTCTTTAGATGTTCATCCAACATCTCGATGCCCAGCTCCCTATGAAGGTCCGCTATTCTTGTAGGAAGTGGTGCGTTGGACGCAATCCGCAGCGCCTTGTTCTGTAGTTTTTGATGAGATGATCTGAGCCGTTGGTGGCAGCCACTCCACACCGGGGAGGCGTATGTCATTGTGGGTCTATTGATCGCCTTGATCACGTTGACTTTGCTCCGGATGGGCATGGTCCTTGTCTTCAGCAGGGGGTACAGTGCTGCCAGCTTGGCTGTTGCCTTCTGTTGAGTCTTCTCAATTTGGTTTCTCCAGCTTAACTTGCTATCTAGGATTACCCCTAGGTAACAGCTGTTTGGCTCCCATTTGATTGCCTCTCCGTTGAGGCTGATTGGCGGGTGTGTCTTGATCTTCCTTTTGGTAAACAATGTAGCTGTGGTCTTGCTGGAGTTCAGTCCTACTTGCCAGTCGCTGTACCATGTTGATAGCATGTCTAGTGCTTTCTGGATGTTCTTAGCTACTTCTTTCTCGCTGAAGGACTGGGAGATGACTGCCACATCATCTGCGTAGTGTGCCAGTTGAGTCTTGTGGAGGTCTGCGGGGATGTCATTCATGAAGAGGTTGAACAGGAATGGTCCCAGGACTGATCCCTGCGGCACGCCTGCGCAGATGGGGCGTGAGTGGTGAACTATCTCATACACCTCTATATACCACCAGCTTGACTGTGATAGGTCAATAATAAATTGATTTAGAACGGTAACTCCTATATGCAGCTGTAGGTTAATTAATGAGACTGTCGTTCCATCTATACAAGCATAGTGGTGTGTAGAAGGGGAGAGAAGGATAACAACATACAAGTGTATACATAGTACATGTATAACAACAAATAAACAACTTATTGCAAAACTACTGTAAAATAGTATAAACAGTAGTAGCAAAAGATAATTTAAAACCAACATTCAAGCAACATAGATGAAAACAAGGAATGGATTAGAATATAAAGAAATGATATAATAAAGAAAGATAAACGACAGGTAAAAAATATATATTATATGACAATCAGCAATATTGAAAAGTATATTATAACCACTCAACATAATAAAACAATTATAATAATCATAAATAATAACCTGTCTTATATCAATATAAATGAAAGAAATAAAAATAAGAAATTGTCAAAAATGAAAACAATAATAAAGAAGCTAAATATAAAAATAAATATATTAATAATAGAAATATAGCATATCATAAATATACTGATAATAAAGTATACATAATATCCCATATGGTGAGCAACAACATATATCTAAATGACATTATAACAACACCAGAGAAGCAAAAAGCAGAAGCAAGCAAATACTTAAACATATTTCTTTAGTTAGACTAGGAAATGTTTAAGCTCCCAATCGGTATTAATACCGTAGGGATGCAATGTATTCATGATATAGATCCAGTGCCCAGACAGAGGCACCTATCTCACCAAGAGATAGTGAGCTGGCACTGAGAACAGGAGGGAGTGAGGCGCTGTTCTCATTGTCTGGTTCATAATTCCCATCTTCCTTGCCTCAGCCTCCCTGTCACACCCTCAGACCGGATTGGCCAACACAGATGAGCCCTCATTCTGTGATTGGCTCCCCATTCAGCATCAATGCTGGGATTGGTCGTTGCCCCGTTCTCCATGATTTTCCATTGAGAACTGCAACCTAGAAAATCAGCGACCAATTTGAGTTCCACAAGCCTCTCCTGGGTTGGCGTGAAGATAGACTAAGCGGGGGGCTTTGAGGATGTGCCAGAGACACCTGAAGTCGAGGCTGCTTGTACGCCAAGCTGGAGATTTGAAGTTACCTTTCACAACTTGCATCCAGCGGTGCTTGGAAACTCATGACCTACGGCAAAAGTGGAATCTGCTCCGTTAAAGTCATGTTGGTGGCGTCGGCCGAAATTAATACCCGTTTATTTGTTTATCTCTGTGTCCTCTCTGGTGCTTGATCCCACAAAAGAGTCCCGGTCTCTTGCCAGAACACATTAGAAATAAAGCATTCCATTTACATGGGATGCAAGGTGCAACCAGGCATGCAAAAAAAACCCTGTATCTCAGGGGCCTTGGAGCCAGATGAACCCAAGTGACAGGGCGTAACCTTTATTAACCGGTCCCTGGGCCTCATTCCATCACAAGCATAGCTAAGGTCTCTGTACTTAGGGAGGAGCCTAAGTAGACGCCGGCCTGTTTACACATTCAGCTACCTGTGTGGAAGCGGAAGCGGTGACGTCACCGCGCTGACACCGGAGCATCGCGAGATACACGCGGCTACCGGCAAGGACTGCCAGGGACTGGTGTTTGCTGCTGGACAGCCGGGTCGGGCGCTCCTATTGATTTTAAAACTCACTGTGTCTGTGAGTATATGTCTGTTTTGTGCATTGGACGTATTAAAAGGTTTTTAGGTATTGCGCAATCCTCTGCCCCCTTTTTTATCCCTGGTTGGAGTTGCATATACAGGAATACGGGAGTGGACACAGATGACAACACCTGGAGAAAAAGATTCTATCTGAGCCTATCCGAAGACGGCGCACCTCGTGGGGTTTGTGCTGTGCCTGAAAACGCTGGGACTTGGAAAATCACAGATTCTCTCCACTGCATGCTGTCTGCTTTGCATCTAGTAAGTAGGTACGGGTTGAAGCTGTATATGGGGGAATTCATTTGATGAAACAATACTGTGCAATGTTTTGTCCATGGTTTTTATCATACACCACAGGATAACAGTCTGCAGCAAAAAAGAAAAAAACTCCTCCCGTTTTTCTTCACAAATCTTGGGAACTGAGTCCATTTACCACTCAAACATCTGAAAGGAAGGACTCCACTCTCATCACTTATATCCTTTATTTTTATGGACATTGCTTTTTATAGTAATATTCACAAATATATTGTACACTTTGTGCCAGGTTATTTTCTATATTTCTATATTCACTATTGCATCCAGCGGTGCTTGGAAACTCATGACCTGCGGCAAAAGTAGAATCTGCTCCGTTAAAGTCATGTTGGTGGCGTCGGCCGAAATTAATACCCGTTTATTTGTTTATCTCTGTGTCCTCTCTGGTGCTTGATCCCACAAAAGAGTCCCGGTCTCTTGACAGAACACATTAGAAATAAAGCATTCCATTTACATGGGATGCAAGGTGCAACCAGGCATGCAAAAAAAAACTGTATCTCAGGGGCCTTGGAGCCAGATGAACCCAAGTGACAGGGCGTAACCTTTATTAACCGGTCCCTGGGCCTCATTCCATCACAAGCATAGCTAAGGTCTCTGTACATGCAGGGCTGAGAAACCCTTTGTGCAGCTCGCATGTCGAGAGAACTGGCAAATTCTGTGACTGGAGGTGAAGAGCGGTGCAGGAATACAAAGGGGAGTGACTGTGGGAGAAGATCAGACCAGGGGGCAATCAACCCAAAAAGCAGAACATTTTGTCATCCATCCAAATATCCGGACGCCGAGCCCAGCATGGGACATCCTGTCAGCCAAGGAAGCCATTGTTGGGCCCCGTTGGTGGATGCTGCTCCCATTGGCCAATTCATATTTCTTTCCGCTGCCCTTTAATTTGCAATCACTAATTTCAAGCCCTGATTGGCCAGTTCAGACAAGACCATGTGTCCTGAATGGCTCCTGTGCATCATTCATGCTGTGATTGGCCGCAGCCCTGTTTGCCATGATTTGCTAGGGAAGCAAGAAATCTATGAAATGGGAACCCAATCAGTTTCAGATCTTATTCTGATCCTAACGTGGTGATAGATTAAGCTGTGCCCCCTGAGACTGTGCCAGAGACACTCAAAAATTAGATTGTAAGCTCCTCGGAGCAGGGACTCCTCTTCCTAAATGTAACGTTTGTCTGAAGCACTTATTCCCTTGACCAGTTATTTATATATTATGTGTTATTTATATGATTACCACGTGTATTACTAATGGGAATTGCTATGTACATTAATGGTGCTATACAAATAAAGACATAGGGGGTCATGCACTAAGCTCCGTTAAGTCGTTTTTAGAGCGCAAAGTGCTCTTAGAACCTGATGTTACGCTGAACACGATGCACTAAGCCACGCAAACAGGCACTTTGCGCTCTAAAACTGACTTTTTTCAGGAAATATTTCAAAGTCCAACTTTGTTTGCGTTAAATTCTGCCCTTAAGCGGGATGCACTAAGCTACGTAACCTTAGCGTACGCGAAAGTTGCGTTCAACAGAACACGTCAGCTCAAGGTAGACGCAAAAAAAGCTGGACTTTGAAAAATTTCTTGCTCTACATTTCTGCATGTGCAAAACCCATACAACAGGCCGGCGGGTGTCCCCGAGAGACCCCACGGGGGTCCCCCAGAGAGATCGGGGTCGCGCGGGTTTCCCCGGCTTACCCCGCGAGAGTCCCGGGGTATCCGCGGGCCTGCGGTACCAATGTTGTGCTTACAAAAATAGTAAACATTATTTCTAACTAAATACACCCCCCTAACACATACAGTACAATAATGTGCAAAATAACTATTATTCAGATATGGATAATAGATTATTTGCCCATTATTAAATACTGCATTAGCATACATAAATAAAGTAAATAAATACAGTTATACTTACCACAACAACAGGTCTCTCTGTCCTCCGTTGAAAGAAAGCATACAGAATATACATAATAAAGACATTCTAATGGCCCCTAACCCCTTAATCACCTTAGCGTTTACTAACCGCTATAGTCATTAAGGGGTTAACCCAGCCTGCCCCGATACACACCCGGGAGGCCTAAGCACCCACCCTGAACTGACTATACCCACCCTGTACCCATTGAGTAGTATAGTGGTACATCATACCCATATAATAATAATATGGGCATGATAAGCCTCTATAGCACTCAACGGGCACCCTAATTACAATACATTAATGCACCAGATACACAATAATAAAACCTAACTCCAAAAAAACATACTTCACTAAATAAAAACAGTAGCCAGCTAATCCAATGAATACAAGCAATAACAACATCAACAATGAATTAATTAAACCATTAACCAATCAAAACAATTAATTCCTAAACCAACTCAAAATGAATAGTAACACTAACCAATCAAGCCAATTAATTACTACAACATTAATGAATGTAAACATTAAAAGACAAAGAAATACATTCAAACACTATCTGAAATAACAATTAAATGCATTAGCTAACATAATACAACATTAACTACAAATGAAAACCAATCGCAAACATTTTATTAGCATTAATCAGGAAAAAAAAAAAATAATGACATCCACATAAGAAACTGACATAAAAAAAACCAACAGCAATAACAAGCCACAAATGCCCCCCAAATATTGTCATAATAATGTATTAATCTGTACCTTAAAGGGGTACAGATTAATATATCATCAGTCAATGTGCCTCCCCCAAAAAATAAAAAAACACATCCAATGAAGAAACCTGTTAAAATAGACATTTACAAACATTGAATATATTACTTACCATTAGAAGCGGTGCCCCTCCAACTCCCGGGGTAACAGGAAGCTCACGTACCTTGAAGGCCTCAAACAGCATCCGATGCCATCGCCATGAAGATCCGGCTCAGGTACCCAAATCTTCATTTTTCTTTCTTTAATCACCTTCTTCTATCTTCATCTGTCACCATTTCTTGATATTCTTTTTCTTCTATCTTCATCTGTCAATCCAAAAAGAAACCATGGTAAATCCCAACCGATGTTGTCTTGTCGTCCTCTTGGGCTCAAACGAGGCGTCACGGCCTTAAATGGGGCTGTGACGTCACATTTAGCCTCAAAAGGGTTAACAGCCACCTGATTGGCTGTTAAACAAATGTTCCGACTTTATTTTTTTTTTTTTTACATGACATCACTTAAAGGGAATGATGCCAGCCAATCAGAATGGCTGTGCTTCATTTGCCTTTAAGATGATTTCACTAAATCCAAGATGGCTGGTGTCACATGGTATCACACGGCGTCCACACTCTGATTGGCTGAAATACCATGTAACGCCGGCTTTGTGACGTCATCTTAAAGGCAAATGAAGCACAGCCATTCTGATTGGCTGGCATCATTCCCTTAAAGTGACGTCATGTAACAAAAATAAAAAATTATAGTCAGAACATGGTTTTAACAGCCAATCAGGTGACTGTTAACCATTTTGAGGCTAAATGTGACTTCACAAGCCGTATTTAAGGCCGTGACGCCTCATTTGAGCCGAAGAAGACGACGAGACAACAACGGTTGGGATTCACCATGGGGTTTTTTGGACTGACAGATGAAGATAGAAGATAAAGAAGATCAAGACATGGTGACAGAAGAAGATAGAAGAAGGTGATTAAAGAAAGAAAAAAGAAGATTTGGGTACCTGATCCGGATCTTCATGGCGATGGCATCGGATGCTGTTTGAGGCCTTCGAGGTACGTGAGCTTCCTGTTACCCCGGGAGTCGGAGGGCCACCGCTTCTAATGGTAAGTACTATATTGAATGTTTGTAAATGTCTATTATTACAGGTTTCTTCATTGGATGTGTTTTTTTTTATTTTTGGGGGAGGCACATTGACTGATAATATATTAATCTGTACCACTTTAAGGTACAGATGATTACATTATTATGACAATATTTGGGGGGCATTTGTGGCTTGGTATTGCTGTTGGTTGTTTTAATTTCAATTTCTTATGTGGATGTGATTGTTTATTTTTTTCCTGCTTAATGCTAATAAAATGTTTGCGATTGGTGTTTGTTTGTAGTTAATGTTGTGTTATATTAGCTAATGCATTTTATGGTTATTTCAGATATTGTTTGAATTTATTTCTTAGTCTTTTAATGTTTACATTCATTAATGTTGTAGTAATTCATTGGTTTGATTGGTTAATGCTACTATTCATTTTGAGTTGGTTTAGGAATTAATTGGTTTCATTGGTTAATGGTTTAATTAATTCATTGTTCATGTTGTTTATTGCTTGTATTCATTGGCTTAGCTGGCTACTGTTTTTATTTACTTTATTTAGGTATGCTAATGCAGTGTTTAATAATGGGCAAATAATCTTTTATCCATATCTGGATAATAGTTATTTTGCACATTACTGTACTGTATGGGTTTGGGCGGAGAGTCGTGTATTGATGTTTGTTAAATCTTTTTTTAATATACATGTGTTTCATAGTGTAGATGTGCAGGTGGTCTCCGGAGCTGTCCCGCGTTGGTTTTATGTCCGGTGACCCCCTGCTTCCTGAGATACAGGCACCTTTATGGGGTGCCGGTATCCCCTGCAGTTTCAAGCTTCCACGTCACGTGACCGGGACATTTAAATGCTGCAGGGGATACCGGCACCCCATAACGGGGCCTGTATCTCCTGAAGTAGGGGGTCCTCGGACCTGAAACCAATGCGGTTCAGCTCCGGAGACCCCCTGCTCATGTACACTATTATTAAAATGATTTTAATTACTGTACGATCGCTTGTGTAACAGCATTGCATGGAGATGGCAAATCACCATGCAAATCTTACATGCAACTTTTTTTTCTATCAGCTAGCGTATGGGAAGTTTAAGAATGCTAGCAGGGGGGAAAAAAGCAACACGTACGCTGTGGGTGTTTTGAGCACATACGTTAAAAAATGGGCTCAAGGCCTTAGTGAAACGCGTCCCCGGCCTCACTTTTTAA
This sequence comes from Ascaphus truei, assembly GCF_040206685.1. Classification (NCBI taxonomy): domain Eukaryota; kingdom Metazoa; phylum Chordata; class Amphibia; order Anura; family Ascaphidae; genus Ascaphus; species Ascaphus truei. The sequence goes on from NW_027453842.1 coordinate 159,462, forward strand.
CGGACATGCTATTTTTTTTAACATTAGAACACAAACCCATTGAGCTTAGTGCATAGCCCCCATACAATACAATGAGGCTGGAGCTTTTCAGGCTTTTCATTCTCTCCCTTCATTTACATTTCACAAAACAATCTAACAGCTGTTTAGATTACAGATATTCAAAGACATACTAACATATGTTTTAGAAATATAAACTATATTTTAAACATGATAGAAGTTATACGATATGTAGCAAGCTGTGCAAAAAAATTCAGTATAATAAGGCAGAACTATGCTTATAGGAGATCATGTTAATATGGATATTAAGTTAAAGGTGACACTGTATGCTTATATGTGTGTTTATTTCCCAGAATCCATAGCTGCAGTGGAAACATGGTATAACACAAGATAATGGTGATATGCCAGGTTACAGACAATATACGATATACAATATTTCCTCTACAGAGGAGAGTAGAAAGGTTTGCAGATTGATACATTGAATCAAACACTGAATGTTTTCAATTTAGAGAGATACCTTCCCCCTGAGATTATTATTGTAGATTGGTTGCAACATATATCACTGTTACACTAGTTTGTAAGAGTAGCTAATGATAGCAATTGTATAGGAGATAGTTACTTAGTAGGATTGGTTAGTGGATATTGTGACACATTTGAGCACTAAGTAGTTATTTGCATAGAAAATGATCACACTAGTGTTATTAACTTGGTCGCTTGAGCACCTGTTTAGGTAAAAGTAATCACCATGTTGGTTTAGGCACATAATAATAATAATAATAATAATAATAATAATAATAATAATAATAATAATAATAATAATAATGTTATTGTCAGTGCTCGACAAACCCGGTCGCCAACTCGCCAGCTGCGATCGGATATTGGCTCGTGGCCAGTAGCTTTTCTCCTGCTCTGCAAAAACAAAATCCCCTGCTCGCAAAAAAAAAAAAAATCCCTCTGGCTGTGACGCGGCTTGGAGTTGCCAGGACTTCAAACCGCCCTTCCTTCTCTGCACGGGTAAGTAATGGGGGGGGGGGGGGGGTTGGGGGTGCGCGCGCGTGTGTCTGCTGCTGCTCCTCCTCCTCTTCCTATATATCCTCCTGTATAATTGTGTCACCTCCTGCTTACAAGACCTGCACTGATCCGGTCATGGAGAGGATGTGGACAGATGCTTGAGGTGGGGGGGAATTTAATGCACTGTAATAAATATTTATATATACTGTACTGTTCTGGTGTTTCTCCCCCCTCCCTCCGGTGCTCCCGCTGCCCGCGTGGGTCGGGTGCTTCACCCCCCTCCCTCCGGTGCTCCCGCTTGCCCACGCGGCTTGTGTGTCACTCCCCCCTCCCTCCGGTGCTAGCGCGGCTTGTGCGGCTCTCCCCCCCCCCCTCCCTCCGGTGCCCGCGCGGCTTGTGTGTCACTCCCCCCTCCCTCCGGTGCTAGCGCGGCTTGTGCGGCTCTCCCCCCCCCTCCCTCCGGTGCCCGCGTGGCTTGTGTGTCACTCCCCCCTCCCTCCGCTGCCCACGCAGCTCGGGTGTCTCTCCCCCCTCCCTCCGGTGCCTGCGCGGCTCGTGCGGCTCTCCCCCCCCCCCTCCCTCCGGTGCCCGCGTGGCTTGTGTGTCACTCCCACCTCCCTCCGCTGCCCACGCAGCTCGGGTGTCTCTCCCCCCTCCCTCCGGTGCCTGCGCGGCTCGTGCGGCTCTCCCCCCCCCTCCCTCCGGTGCCCGCGCGGCTTGTGTGTCACTCCCCCCTCCCTCCGGTGCCCGCGCGGCTCGGGTGTCTCTCCCCCCTCCCTCCGGTGCTCCTGCTGCCCACGCAGGGCGGGAGGTAGTAGCGGGGTGTTTCTCTGTCACATTGTGTGTGTGTGTATGGGAGAGAGAGAGAGGTATGGGAGAGAGAGGGGTATATGGGAGAAAGAGAGAGGGGTATATGAGAGAGATATATATAGAGAGAGAGAGAGAGAGTGTGTGTGTGTGTGTGTGTGTGTGTGTGTGTATGAGAGAGAGAGAATGTGTAGGACACCAGAGGTACCCCCCCACCCAGTCAGTCACCCCCCCCCACCCAGTCAGTCACCCCCCCTCCCACCGTGTCAGTCACCCCCCCTCCCACCGTGTCAGTCACCCCCCCTCCCACCCAGTCAGTCACCCCCCCCCCCCCACCCAGTCAGTCACCCCCCCTCCCACCCAGTCAGTCACCCCCCCTCCCACCCAGTCAGTCACCCCCCCTCCCACCCAGTCAGTCACCCCCCCATCCAGTCAGTCATAGTCAGTCATAGTCAGTAATCCCCACCCAGTCAGACACCCCATCACCCCACCCCCCCAGTCACCCCACACCCCCAATCACCCCACCCAGTCACCCCACACCCCCAATCACCCCACCCAGTCACCCCACCCACCCAGTCACCCCACACCCCCATCACCCCACCCAGTCACCCCACACCCCCAATCACCCCACCCAGTCACCCCACACCCCCAATCACCCCACCCAGTCACCCCACCCAGTCACCCCACACCCCCAATCACCCCACCCAGTCACCCCACACCCCCAATCACCCCACCCAGTCACCCCACCCAGTCACCCCACACCCCCAATCACCACACCCAGTCACCCCACACCCCCAATCACCCCACACCCCCATCACCCCACCCAGTCACCCCACACCCCCAATCACCCCACCCAGTCACCCCACCCAGTCACCCCACACCCCCAATCACCCCACCCAGTCACCCCACACCCCCAATCACCCCACCCAGTCACCCCACCCAGTCACCCCACACCCCCAATCACCCCACCCAGTCACCCCACACCCCCAATCACCCCACACCCCCATCACCCCACCCAGTCACCCCACACCCCCAATCACCCCACCCAGTCACCCCACACCCCCAATCACCCCACCCAGTCACCCCACCCAGTCACCCCACACCCCCAATCACCACACCCAGTCACCCCACACCCCCAATCACCCCACACCCCCAATCACCCCACCCAGTCACCCCACACCCCCAATCACCCCACCCAGTCACCCCACACCCCCAATCACCCCACCCAGTCACCCCACACCCCCAATCACCCCACACCCCCATCACCCCACCCAGTCACCCCACACCCCCAATCACCCCACCCAGTCACCCCACACCCCCAATCACCCCACCCAGTCACCCCACCCAGTCACCCCACACCCCCAATCACCCCACCCAGTCACCCCACACCCCCAATCACCCCACACCCCCAATCACCCCACCCAGTCACCCCACACCCCCAATCACCCCACCCAGTCACCCCACACCCCCAATCACCCCACCCAGTCACCCCACACCCCCAATCACCCCACCCAGTCACCCCACACCCCCAATCATCCCACCCAGTCACCCCATCCCCCCACAGTCACCCTCTCTCTGTCTCTCACCCTCTCTCTCGCCCTCCCTCTGTCTCTCTCGCCCTCCCTCCGTCTCTCTCGCCCTCCCTCCGTCTCTCTCGCCCTCCCTCCGTCTCTCTCGCCCTCCCTCCGTCTCTCTCGCCCTCTCTCTCCGTCTCTCTCACCCTCTCTCTCCATCTCACCCTTTCTCTCCGTCTCTCTCACCCTCTCTCTCCGTCTCTCTCACCCTCTCTCTCCGTCTCACAATCTGGATCTGGATATCTTATTTACCCTGTATATCTTAACTGCCCTATACTACACCGAAATAACCTATACTGCTTTCTTCCAGATCTGACTCAAGCTTCACACAGGAGACATCGGAACTCCCCCCCCCCCTAACCCAGAAGACAGGTAGGGAACACATCCACTTCAATGTATAACATTGCGGGAATGAGGTACCTGGACATTGATGGACTGCGGATCAGGTAAGATTCCAGGCGGGATTGCTGCTTTAAATATTGTGAAGCGGGGACGTCCAGGCACTGGTTAAGGAGTGCAGGGAACTAGTCATTCACATCTGGCTTTTTTTCTTGATTTTACATTTTTATACGCACGCACGCACGCACACACACACACACATACACACACATACACACATACAGACACACACACACACCAAGGACTAATTGTAGTATAATGTAATACAATAAATAAACTTATGTCAAAAACGAATGTTCTTACTAGGAATTTATTCAATTTATTTCATTTATGTTTTTTTTTAAATGCGGGGCTGGGGGCGGGATTAGAGGCGGGGTTGGGGGCGGGACTAGGGGCAGGACTAGAGGCGGGGTTGGGGCGGGACTAGGTGGCGAGTAGATTTTTTGGTTCGGCGAGTAGATTTGTGGGTGATTTGTCAAGCACTGGTTATTGTTGTTATTATTATTATTATTATTATTATTATTATTATTATTATTATTATTATATGTTAGATTTCATTCACTGAGGTTGTCACAAACAACGTATTAATTTTATTTTACTTATTTCTGTGGGGAAAAAAATTATGGTCTCCAAAAAATTAGAGTATTGAATGTATTAATTCCAATACATATGTAATGCATTTTATCTATAAATAATAAAAGAACAAAACAGCATTGGATACGTTATAGATAATATATTAATTAGAGGAGGTGAACTATTGGAAAAAAACAACTGTTTTTCTCTTCACCACTTAAAGTAAAGATTGGTAGGTTCATGTGTAATGTTTGTTCATAGTAATAGTGTAACAAGTATTAAAAGTGAAGGCTTATTAAGAATGGGATATTGAGTGCAGCTTTGGGGAAAATATCTCTTCAATTTGTAGTTACAAATAACTAACTGACTTATTCAGGATACATAAGAAATCTATAGTTTAAAAAAGAATGAACAGTATGAGAAGATACATTAATTAATAATAAAAAAACATATTGAAACAATGGAAATATATCCTTATCCAGATCTGCCTAAATGGTGAAATAGTTTGACAAGCATTGGAAAAAAGATTCAAAAACACAGCAACAATTAATGCATAATTAAATAGTCATCTTAAATGCTAATATTGTATCTGAAAAATAAAAAACAAGTCTTGATATAGTTCAGCTTCTGTTTAAATGTATTAGATAGTGTGTATTTACATTGGTAATTTTAATATTTCATATGCAGTGATATAGTTCAATAAATAAGGAATGAGGATACGTTTAATAGATATCTTTAAATACAGGCCCCTGTTCAGTCTAGTTATATTACTCTAACATCAGATGTTCATCTTTATTTAGAAAATACATAATACATTATGGAATATTTAATTTGTGCTTAAACTATAACACATTGTGTATACACATATACAGACTTGGTATTTTATTTAAAAGCAAACTACTGTGACTGGAGCATTAGAGGGAAGCCAAAGAGCCCGGTTAGGAGCTGATCAGATCACACAGAGCAGTGACAGCGAGAAGACATTTAGGGAAGCCCCATTTATAGCGCAGCACTGCCACCGTGTGGTGCTCTGGGAACTGCAGGCATTAAGGAAACGAGCCGCGCGGTTCCGCTTCTTTGTGTCTCTGTGTTCGGGTTTATAATAATAACACAATGTGAACATTAGAAGAAGAGGAACCAAGAAAGTCCCATTGAAGCAATGATCTGAGAAAGAAAACCCCTCATATTACATTTCACCGATTAAAGATCATTTGAATACTTGGTATAAGTACATGTTCCATGTCAGAGAGCTCTGTGCTGTATCTGTGCAAACACTAATGTTATCACATTAAATCTTTTTAATTGTCCCACTTACAAGCACTAAATAAATAATAACTTTATTATGACGATATCGGTCTGAGGCGGGATTTTTGAACATCGCAACGGCTTTCACAGAACCAATCAGAGCGAAGGGCGGGACCAAAGCAGCCAATCACAGCGACCTGCATCCATAAATACGCAGCTGCAGCGTTTTTTTTCTTTATTAGTTCCTGACCGGAGACGCGCACTGACACAGCAGCACAGGATGGCCCGGACCAAGCAGACCGCCCGGAAATCCACCGGAGGGAAGGCTCCCCGTAAGCAGCTAGCGACCAAGGCTGCCAGAAAGAGCGCTCCGGCCACCGGCGGAGTGAAGAAGCCTCACCGCTACCGGCCCGGTACTGTGGCTCTCAGGGAGATCCGCCGCTACCAGAAGTCCACCGAGCTGCTCATCCGCAAGCTGCCCTTCCAGCGCCTGGTCCGGGAGATCGCCCAGGACTTCAAGACTGACCTGCGCTTCCAGAGCTCGGCTGTCATGGCTCTGCAGGAGGCCAGCGAGGCTTATCTGGTGGGGCTCTTCGAGGACACCAACCTGTGCGCTATCCACGCCAAGAGGGTCACCATCATGCCTAAGGACATCCAGCTGGCCCGCAGGATCAGAGGGGAGAGAGCTTAGGCCGGCTGCACCCTGACTTCGTTTACACCCGAAAAACAAAGGCTCTTTTAAGAGCCACCACATTTTCAATGAAATTGCCTGATCAATATTAACACACGGATACTGATCTCTATATAGAGAGTTAAAGAAGTGTGTTATCCTTGTATCAACATATGTACTTGATGTGTGACAATATAGATAAACGCACCTTCAATATTTGTGTATTCTTTGTCATGTGATATATAGACTTGCATGCATAGTCACCATTTCATGCTGTATATGGCTGCACGTAAAGACAAACCTGTAAATGTCCCCCTCCCATGTGCCACTGGTGATTATACTGAAGTGTTAGGGAATAGCGTGTGCTTCATGCTTTCAATGTGATGTAAACACATTTATTTTATAACATGGTGATAAATACGTTTTTCTGATGTCAACTACACTATTTTAATTTTTATTCTCTATAAACCGTGTATGTGAATATTATGTAGACACAAACAAAACCATAATGTCACCTAATATGTCAGTTTGTCTGAGAAACATTTATTCGTGCAATAGGTTAGGGACTACAAACTTACACATGCACCTTACAGTGCTCGCAGTATCAATGCATATACACTTATGCTCTGGCAGTGTAACACAAACCCCTGCATGGGACAAGTTGGAGAAACATTCCCAGTTACACATTATGTGCACAGCTCTCTATGTGGGGTTGTGGTGGCTCTTAAAAGAGCCTTTGTGTTTGTAAGAGGCTGAAGTTGTCGGTCTCACTTCTTAGGAGCTGCCGCCCTCTTGGGCTTTGCTGCTTTGGGTTTGGCTGCCTTGGCCTTAGCTGGACTCTTAGCAGTTTTTGGCTTCGCAGCCTTTTTAGCCGCCGGGCTCTTCACAGCCTTCCTGGGCTTGGCAGCTTTAGACTTCTTCGGGCTTTTTGCTGGCTTCTTGGCGGCCGCCGGTTTCTTGACCTTTTTGGGGCTTTTCTTCACTCCCGCCGGAGCCTTTTTGGGTTTCTTGGGGGACTTGGCGGGTTTCTTTGCCACTGGCTTCTTGGGTTTCCCCACATCCTTTTTCTTGGCCGCCTTCTCCTTGCTCTCCAGCTGCTTCTTATTCAGCTTGAACGATCCGGAGGCTCCGCTCCCTTTCAGCTGGATCAGGGTTTCCTTGCTCACCAAGCCCTTGAGAGCCAGCTTCAGGCGGCTGTTATTCTTCTCCACATCGTAGCCTCCTGCAGCCAGAGCCTTCTTCAGAGCGGACAGGGAGACCCCGCTGCGCTCCTTAGAGGCGGACACAGCTCTCACTATCAGATCGGACACGCTGGGACCGGACTTTGCTGGGCGGCTTTTCGAGGCTCCGGCCGCTTTCTTCGGCTGCTTCTTCTTGGCGGCGCTTTCAGCTGGAGGAGGAGGAGCAGGAGCGGTCTCGGCCATTGCAGCTGCAGGTAAAATCCCCCAACACACTGACAGAAAGTTATACTGGGGGCGGGGACCTGCCGGGACTTATATAGAGAGCCTGCTGCTCTGTGATTGGTTAGTTATCGGAGTGAGCTTCTTTCTCATTGGGTATAATCACTAAGCCCCGCCCCTGACTCTCATCCTCCCGGATCACAAACACTGCTCTGACTTTGTGTTTCTGAGGCTGCAAGAAAAGGGCATTTTATCCCCTAATTATTACTCACATCCCCCCTTCTTGCATGCAATTTATAAGGAATTATATTCTCTTCACTGCTGTATCATTTTTCTGCTGGGAAAGTACAAACACAATTAGGAATAATGGGTGAAAGTTCGGCTCTGTAGCCCGGGATTTGCCAGATTTCATTCATATCTGTCTATTTCTGTCACTTTTACTTTGCTCAGACTAAATGTGCAACCTCCATCCTCATACAGTGACACTAAGAACATATTATTCTACAGTATCAGTTTAAAATAATGTGCATATAAATATATAAACATGGTCTGGGGATTCACTATATATGTACAAGTAGCACAATAATTCCTGTGCAGTGTACATTGCTATTTCATGTTGTTCCATTTCCCCGGTACTAAGCTCTGTATTATTCCATTGTCAGTTATGAATATTGGTTATTAAATGGGAGATTCGAAAAGTTTTGTATTCCATCTGTTCTGCAAATGAATAGTTTATAATGATATGTATGTAAATTATGTTTTCTAAAAACAATCATAGTAACATACACATCATGTGAATGACAGTACATATATTTTAATAATGTAATAATCAAACAACTATTTTGTTTAAGCTTTATAATACAATTGGGAAGTGTTAAAAATATGTTTATTTGTGGGTTACAAAAAAATGTGTATGTGATATTAATGGAAGATTAGGTTATTAATCACCCTGTGTGTTACATAACTATGTAATGTCACTATTAGCACTATGTATAGGAACTGACATGTTTTGTGACCATTGTCACCAGAGACCAGAACTTTTAACATCTTTACATCAGGATCACTATCACCAGAAAATAATAATAATAATAAAAATAATAGTACGTTCTTGTATAGCGCTGCTAGTTTTAAGTAGCACTTTACAGGGACATTTTGCAGACACAGTCCCTGCCCCGTGGAGCTTACAATCTATTTTGTTGGAGCCAGAGACACAGGGAGATAAAATGACTTGCCCAAGGTCACAAGTAGTTGACACTAGGAGTTGAACCAGGCTTCAAACTCACTCTCAATGCCAGTGTGTTTTACTCAGTGTTTACTCACTGAGCCACTCCTTCTCCCGAATGACACACTAGTTGAATAAACAAAAGTTTATTCTGGCAAGCCAGAAAACACACAACATACATGTGACGGTTGGGGTAGCCAGCCTCACATAATAAGGTAAAGCCTGGCTTCTCTCAGCTGTGTCTCCGTAAAACTCCCACTTGCTCCGCTGACCGGGCTTCTCTGGCGCTTCTCAGCTGAGATCAGTGCTTGTGTGTGCTCTTTAACACAAAGCACTTTTTAAAAGCCTGCCAGCGCGTCTCCGATCGCCTCCATAGGTTGTCTGGTTCCCTACACCGGCCTCACTCCTTACATAGCCCCTGCTGGATATCCTTAACATGGAGCTGGGGCCCTTGACCAATCACAATATGTATTGTGACGTTGCCGCCAAACACAGGATGAGCGCTCGCCCTGCTGCACAAATGGGGGAAGGGGATCAGCTTAAGTGCTCAAGACCAACCCTGCAATAGGTCCCCCTGGTCAGCCCCAAATATCCCGCTTGGAAGGCGCCACCAGGTCTGCGGGAAACAATTGGCTCTAGCCCAGTGAAAGCCGGACCCCGGACCTTATTTCTAGCCCTTTCCTGCTCACCATTTTTTTTCACCATGAGCCTTAATGGTCCCCAGGCCTGAGCCTGGGGTGGGCATGCTTTCCCCCGATGGGGAACAATGACAGCCCTTGTGCTTTCTTCTCCTCCCAGCACAAGACTGACTAAATGTGATACTGTGAGGATTCACTGTTCTGCTCCTCCTGCCCCTTTAACCCTCACTTGCCCATTGGACTACCATAACACTCAAGAGTGGCAAACTGGGGTGGAACTTACGCACGGTGCGCGGGTTCTGTGCAGTCCCCTTCGGTCTCTGGGCATGGAGCGCATTCTTGCTCCTCCTGTCTTGATGCGCAGCGCGCATGCATGGTACACGGTCTTCCCTGTGGTCTGCGGTCTCCGCCCCTCTGACCCGCCCCCGTCCTGGCATCACCCCTATGCAGCACGGTTACGCCCCTCACTCCGCCTCTACCTCAGCGGGTCCTGCCTCTGGTACCCGGCCCTGTCCTGATATCACTGTTATGCGGCGCAGTTGCGCCCCTCCTCTATCTCCATGGGTCTCGCCTCTGGTTTCCGCCCTCATGGCGGTGCGGGTGTCGTGGCGCACAATGACAGCGCGTGACCAGGTCACCTACGGGTTTTGCGGGGGGCATGCACAAATTCTGACGCGGTAGCTATTGGCTGTGTAATAGGACACACCTGCATGATCCAGCAGCCTATCCTGTCCGCACGTCTGCTTCCTGGTTGCCTCCCATTGGTGGGAGGTCCTATAAATATGCTCTCAGAGCTCCCAGTCATTGCCGAGCATAACCTCTGTTTGTGTGACGCTGCACTCATCACCTAGTTCCTGTCTGCCTGAACCCTGCTGCCTGACCCTGCATGGATACTACTCTGTGATGCTCTCCTGCACTGACCTTGGCTTTGGCAACGACTACTCTGTGATGCTCTCCTGCACTGACCCTGGATTTGGAACCACGGCGACGCTACTCTCTCCTGTACTGACCCTTGCTTGGCTCCACGACTACTCTACGCTCTACCACCCTGACCCTGGCTACGTACCCCAACAATCTGCTGCTCTATACTCCAAGATTCACAAGTACCTCACTTGCCCTGTCTTCTGTTACCCTGATCCGGCCTGTACGACTGTCCTATACTCTAGATGTGCCCTCGTGGTTGTGGTTGGCGTTCTATACAAATCCCTACCTCAGCCCCACGGTCACGCCTCGTTTGTAGTGAGCTACGGGTTACAGATACTCCCACTTGGAAGTCTCTGCAAGGGGCGGGCTCATGGACTGTACCCATCTTGGATAGGCTTACACAGGCCATGAGTCACCACCTTACTTCCTTCACTGGGGGGTCACTGGCTCATAGATTAACCTGTTAGTGCTCTGAACATAATAGGGACTTCCATAATAGATACACTATGTGGGAAAGAGAGGTATTATGGGACATACCCTGTTACACTGGATAGGGGTAGTTTGGGCAGTTAACACGCAGGTGGCCCAGCCAGTTACACAAGGAGCACTGGCCCTCGTGGGCAACCTCCATCGGCTCTACTTCAACACCCTGGGTTTTTGACTTCTTCCCCCCTGGTTTGCTGGCCTGGGGAGGGTCAGCTACCTTAGGTCTTTTGACCGCCAGCACTGGAGTAAGGGAAAGGAAACGCTTTTCCAACTGAGGCCGTGTGGCCACTGTCACGATGGACGGAACGTATCAACAATTTTATATTTTAGGGAAATAGATTGAGCACACAAGTTGAGCAAAATAAACTGACATTTATTTCCTTAATAGACAGACACACGACAACCTTAGAATATACTTGACAAAACACTTACTGAGGAAGAGAATGGGATAGAATGTCCAGAAGTAAAACAAAGCACCAGAATATTGTCTTTTAAAATGCTGTCCTTTTGCAAGGGGCGTAAATTGCCAGCCCAATAAGTCTGTGAATATTGCAAAGTTCTTTCTGGTCCATTGGGGTTCGTTAGATAACCCCCAGCACTAACGGAATCCTGAAGAAGAGTTATGTCCTTGGTTCTGATGTAATTAACTTGTTGCGTTAGGGAATCGTTGCTGCTGCTCTTATCCGCTTGTAGAAGCAAAGTGGAAATTTGTTCACATTGTAAAAGAGAGACAAAAGACAACGGGGATAGCTTAGGGAGCACCCCTTCGCGGGAACCTCCATCCCACCAATGTCCATCTTGCCCCCAGTTTGCAGATGGGTACTACAGGGATTTCCAGTTGATAAAGCGCCTGTGCAACTCTGACACCTGGGCTGCTTACCATATGAGTGCTCCCCTTTTTACCTGGCTTCTCCCAGGCTAGGAGTTGGACCCAAGGTGTGAACTAGCCCAGATGACTAACAGGATCTCCTGGTCAGCGAGCATCCCGGTTAATTCACACTTTGTGGCTCTGGGGCTTTCATCTGCAACACTTACCTAGATCCATAGGCATTGCCCTAACAGGGAGTCTCTGAAGTTTGCAGAAGGAAGTGCCCCCAGCTCATCGGTGTAAAACATGTGGTTACTGGTTGCATTGCAAAGGCAAGTAGAAAAAGCCTCATCCTGCCTGTACATTTAAAACTGCAGCCAGAAAGGCACTTTATCAAAAATATATGTTCTATTTGTCCTAAAGTCATCACTGGAGATATCGGCATTCAGCCGTGCCTGGGATGTCTGCCAGCAAGTAGGCAAGCCATGTGACAGTGCGAAGGCTCCCCTTAGACCACCACCGGGGCTAGGTAAGCCCTTTCAGCACAAGGCTGTTCAGTGGGACGGCGGCATTCCCTTTCTGTAGCCCATCGCTGGGAGTTCTGGAGAGCCGGATCCTGCCTGATGTCCTTGGAGAAGCAAAGGCAGGGAAGCTCAGTGTAGCAGGCGGGACGCTGATGTGGTAGTGGTTGTGGCCACTATTTGTGGGGCTAAGCACCCGGAGGCCGAGACCCTGAAGACTATCTCAGAGGCGGACCTCAACCCTCCAGGGCTTTCCCCAGTTGTCATTCCTACTATGGCGTATAATTGTGAGGCTCTGTTTGCCATGTTGGGTCAAGACGCAATGGCAGACCATCACCTCCAGTTATCCTAAATACTGAGAGACCTTGTCAGACCTTCTCCTGCCCTATCCCAGACCTCGAAATGAGGCCCCAGTACCTCCCTGGGGTCTGATAATTTATAAATAACATACCTCCCCACACACCACATTTTTCACCATTGTGTCCAGTATTTTTGGACAAGACACTTGGCAACCCTAGTGCTGGCAAGCCAAGTACTTCCAGAAGCTGACTCTACATGAGACACTAGCCGAGGTTGAGTCAGCCATGAGCCAGAGGGGCTGAACGAGAGATTGACCGAGACATTGCCGGTGAATCTGTCTCCATGAGAGCAACCTTGCTGGCTTAGGAATGTGCCACACAGGTGCTTTGACTTCTGGCCGCCAAGATGACGGACGACGGTGTGCCCCCGAGTACACAGCAAGAAAAGTGTGTACTGACCCCTGCTACTATGCCGGTTAGGAGAGCACCCCAAATTGTTGACTCTCTGCAAGTCACCAAGCCATGTGGGTCAGCCGGGTGCCGAAGATGCTGTAGCAAAGACGGAAGAGGATGCCCATTAGGGCCAGTGCTCCCGGGGAGACCAGTTAAACCATCTGCAGATGAGTACCCCAACACATCCCAATCAAGTATCCCCAATCTGGGGCAAAGTCCCCAAACAACAGGGCTTACCGACTATGAGAGGCTAGCCCCAGCAAAGGAACCACAAGCAGTCGTGCGGTTCCAGCGGAGGACCAAGTCAGCGATCCCTACGGCTGTGTGCAGCCATCAGGCTGGAGGACTATGCAGTCCATAGAAGAACAGTTTTGCGTCCAGGGGTCCCAGGTAATCGGCAGGCGTTTGGACTGGGGGACCCCAACACTACAGCACATCTTGAGCAACCTGATATGGTTAGTCCAGAGCATCCAATCCCAGGAACGGGGATGCGGGTGGAGCTGCCAGAGGATGCTATTTGACTGCTTTCACAGGGTGCAAATGTTGGGTAGTTACCCTGGCTTAGGTGCCTTTGGTGCTGCTGCCAGACACAGTGTTTCTTGTTCCCCAGCTTTTGGTGCCAAAGAGTGTCATGATCTGTGAAGAGAAAAGGCAGGTAAGACCAGACAAAGCCCAACCAAGCAAAACCTGTGTCCCTAATTACTTGAATACCAACCCCCCCCCCCCACCTTTTTCAAATCCTCTGACAGTGTGACGGAGGGTGAACGGCCAGAGCTCAGTGAGTGGTCCCCCGATATGGAGGGCATGAGACCTCAGTTGGCTGAGTCTGTCTGTTCAGTCCCCCAAACCATATGTGTTTTTTGTACTGGGCCAGCTATGGGCAGAGAGGGGCCAGCTATTGTGTCACTGGGTGGGTAGGAAACAGAGTTTATAGGGAGCTAAGGAGATCCTGCTTATGGGGCATTAAGGGGTTGCTCACACCAGAGCCTGTCTAGTGCAAATGTTCTGTGGGTTGAAGGCATCCCAGGAGGCATCAGCGTTTGACCGGTCCCGGCAAACCTGCCGAAAGGCATGGCCAGGGGACAGTGTGAGAGCTCCCAGGAGAATGCCACCGGGACTAGGTGAGCATTTCCAGTGAGAGGCTGGGAGTGAATCGGCGGCATTTGTAGTATATAACCCTCCAAAGGGAGATTGAGAGAGCCAGGCTCTGCCCAACGCCCTTGCAGTAGCAATGGGAGAAGGCTTAGTGGAGCAGGGTGATACAGATCTGAAGCTCGCAGCTCCCCAGTGGGAGTGGAAGCAAAGCACGGCTGACTACCAAAATACCGTGTGCAATGGCCACCTCTGCCAGGCTTATTGTGCCCAATGTATAGGATTTTTTCTTTGTGTAACCCTTCCAGAAAAGAGCTAATCACTGATGTCTGGAAGTGGAAAACTGTATAAAGTGGGGATAGGGATGTGGTAACTACACATCAACACAAACATTTTATCATGCCGTGATGGTCTTCACCTACTGCTGACAGTCTTTACTTCAATCCTCTGCAGATGTGGGACCTGTCCTGTCAAGGCCACCCGCTTCATCGTCCGCTGACCTGGGACCTCTCCTGAAACCTGGTAAGTGAGAAGTAATGTTCCTTGATTGTAAGTGTCAAATCTATGGTGTGTCTTACAATCACTGGCAGCTTACACAAGAGGAAATACGGTAATACAAATAACACATATAGTCCAGGTCCCCTCTGGACTTCCCCCTTGTTCCCCGGCCCCCCTGGTTCCCCATATTAAGAGATACACCATTGCTTATAGTTTATGTTGTTGTTTCTTGTTTATTTATTGTAAGGTCCGGGGGAACACCTCTCTCTAAAGGGGCTCCCCCCGTGACTTTACTCACCCCCGCTCCAGCTCTGCCTTCTCGCCGCTGCTGGTGGGATCTCCCTTCTCCTCCGCTTCCCGCGGCGGCTTCTGATCTCGCGCATACGCGCGCACGGCAGAGGACTTTTACGTCCTCCCTCAGGGGGAGTTCCCTCCCCCAGCTGAGGCCGCGCACGCCTCTCCCGCGCGGCGCACATGCCTGATGTGCGTGCACCGCTCACAAGCTGCACATCTAGCACAGCTGTGGTGAGTTTCTCCCTACCAATCCCTATCTTTCCTGGGACCGCTCCCTTGTTACTCCCCCTCTCCCTATTGGTCCTTCCTCCTACTTATACCTTGCTCAGCCATTCATTCTTTGACTGAGCATAGCTTTATATGACCTGTGTTAACCATGGTCGTGCCTGCCTCAGTTCCTGTCTCTTTGTCTCCTTAGTGATCCCTTGCGTACCGAACCGGCCTGGCTGTGGATCCGCTCTGGTCTTCTACCCGTGGTTTGTATCCTGACCTCCTGGACTCCCCGACCCCTCCACCTCAGTTTGCGGATTCCGACCTACCTCCCGGCTCTGGACCCCAGGCTCTCGGTACCACCTATCTTCTGGAACCTCCCTTCTCGTCTGGCGAGTATCTTACTTTATCTGATACTCCCAGACGGTTCCAGACGCCTATTTTCCACTTTCCAGGCGTGTCCCGTAGCTGTGGGTGCAGTTTGTTACCCATCTCACCTCAGTTTCGGGGACCCTCCTTGTCCGTGGTGAGCACAGCATAACATTTATTTAACACAGATATGATCGCACAGATTAATTTACATTAATGTTTTATAAAGTACAAGCAATTTTTTTTAAATCTATCCCTATTAAAAATGTATTCTATATTTTATCAATGAGTAATTATATACATTTTGTTTACCCATTACACCTCTACAAGGGTTCACAACACAACACACACACCATACAGCAAAGTGGTTAGGGATAAATGCATGCAACTTATTTTTTTCCCCGCTGAGGACCTGATTTTGTGGCATTATGTGACTATGTTTAAATAGTCTGGGAGTGTTACCTTGCTAACATGCTTCCTCACCTTATTTCCCTTTCCAACATATGTTCTTATCAGGAATTGCACCTTTATAGCCAAGAAAAGTGCCTGGTGGCTGTTTGCCTTTAGCTGGATTTGCACAGCTTGTTATAGTTTAGGCTAAGCACTGCATGCAGGCGGCACGCTGAGAGGCAATTGAACCTGCGGGCTGTAGGGAGCTTGAGCTGGGGGGGGGGTGTGTGGTTTGAGCGGAGGGCTCTCCGTGCTGACCCTCCTCCCCCTCCCCCTTACCCCTCCCCAGTCGGTCCGTCCCCACACACACACACCATATATATATATATATATACACATATATACACATATATACACATATACACACGCGCACACACACACTTCCCCCAACCTTTTGGAGGTGGGGAAGCTGCCTCTAACACTCCTGACCCGGCGCTGATAGACTCACCAGCGCACCACGTGACGCGTCACCGCTCGGGATCGCAATTCTCTTGCTTCCCCTGGCGGCTGACGCGTCACAGCGCGTAGTGAGCCTCGCCGGAAGGAGGCAGCGGGGACAGATGGGCAGCAGGTAGGGGCTGGTGGTCCGCGCGCGCGGCCGTCCGCAGCGGGTCCTCAGCCTTAGGGCCGTTCTATAGTGGTGGGGGTGCGGTGAGTCAGCTCTTCTATACAAGGGCCGCGCGCGCACGCCAGGGAGCGGGGAGCCGACAGACAGCGGCGAAGACGGGAAAAATAATCTTTTTACGCTGCTACCGGCGCTGAATGTATGTATATGTGTGTATGTGTGTGTGTGTGTATGTATGTATATGCATATATGCATGCATGTGTGTGTGTGTGTGTGTGTGTATTTGTGTGTTTGCACAAATGTTATACATTTGTGCACGGCTGCACACACTTTTTAACAGCCCTTAGGCCGTGCTTATAGTGCCTGCAACAGCGACACAACATCGCACAAACACAAAAGCATTGCCGCCGCCGCGTGCGCTTATAGTGCACACAACGTCGCCGTCGCGAAAACTTGAAGCCGGCAAATTTGATTTTTCAAGGGCCGTCGTTTCACGTGATGGTCCTTGAACCAATTAAATGCCCGGAATCCCGCGCCGCCGCCGCCCCGGCGAAACATAACTTTCGCCGGTGGCGACGGGTGACGTCACCCGTCGTGTCGCCGTCACCATCGGCGGCACTATAACTATAGGCACAGCCTTAGGCCTTGGCCATGTTTGGCGCTTGCTGGCGGGAGCGTGCTGACGTGCGCTCCCGCTCAGCACTGAGCCCCCACAGCCGCAATTAGAGCGGCTTTAGTAGGGGCTCACCTATGCTTCCGCGCGCTTGTGGAAGCGCAGGTCTTAGGGGAATTTAAAATTCCCCCACTTGCCAGCGAGACAGGCCGGTCACGTGAGCGGTTCGCCCAATGAGGGCGAACCAGCTCCGAGACGTCACTGGCCCGCCCCCGGCCAGTGACGCGCCCGCCCCCGGCCCGACCCCTGACGGTCTGTCCCTCTTCTGCCCGATCATTGTCCCCCTTCTGCCCGATCCCAGCCCCCCTTCTGCCCTGATCCCTGTCCCCCTTCTGCCCGATCCGTGTCCCCCTTCTGCCCGATCCGTGTCCCCCTTCTGCCCGATCCCTGTCCCCTTCTGCCCGATACCTGTCCCCCTTCTGCCCGATCCCTGTCCCCCTTCTGCCCCGATCCCTGTCCCCCTTCTGCCCCGATCCCTGTCCCCCTTCTGCCTGATCCGTGTCCCCCTTCTGCCCGATCCGTGTCCCCCTTCTGCCCGATCCATGTCCCCCTTCTGCCCGATCCGTGTCCCCCTTCTGCCCGATCCGTCCCCCTTCTGCACGATCCCTGTCCCCCTTCTGCCCTTATCCCTGTCCCCCTTCTGCCCGATCCCTGTCCCCCTTCTGCCCGATCCCTGTCTCCTGTGTGTGTGTGTGTCTGTGTGTGTGTGCATTGTGTGTGTATGCATGTGTGTATGCGTGTGCGTGTGTATATGTGTGTGTGTGTGTGTGTGTCTGTGTGTGTGTATGCATGTGTGTGTCTGTATGCGCGTGTGTGTGTGTGTGTGTGTGTGTGTGTGTGTGTGTGTGTGTGTGTGTGTGTATGCATGTGTGTGTGTATGCGTGTGTGTGTGTATGCATGTGTGTGTGTATGCATGTGTGTGTGTGTGTGCGCGTGTGTGCGTGCGTGAATATATTTATCAAAGTTGCACAATGTTAAAAAATAATTTATTCTCACATGTCTTTTTTTTATAACACACACACACACACACACACACACACACACACACACACACACACACACACACACACACACACACACACACACACACACACACACACACACACTTTCAAAGCAGCACTGCCACCCTGTGGAGTAACTGTCAACTTCAGACATTTCTACTGGAGGATTTGTGTTTGCTGAACTTGTTTCCCCGGTCTGCATTTCTTCCCCGTGTCACCTCATGCAGGGTAAATTAGACATAAAAGCAAATTAATAAAACAGGGATATTTATTCAAAAAAATACTGATGAATGTAGTTGATCATACACATCTAAATATTACAAATTAATTACATTTACAGATATATAGAGACATACAAGCAATGGGGGAGCGTGGGATTAGAAAAACATTTGACAATAAAAAACAATAAAATACAATAAAATTAATGTGGTTACAACAATATTGCTGGGGGTTGGTGAAAATATTAAATACACTTACACGGCCATGTGCAAGCGGACACGGTAATGTGGTTTCTTTAAGCAATTCCAGTCACTCCCAACAACAGGTAATGGTGGTTTAGAGGGTTTTGAAATAAATATATAAATATATCTGTACTCACACGGCCATGTGTGAGTCCTTGCAGGAAATTGGTAACTTTGGGGTTAAATTAACCCATCTGCATCTCCCCCCAGTGTAGACTCTTCTTTGTTTGCAACCAACGTGGGATTCTAACTCCAGTCTTGGGCATCAGATGGGGACTCTCCCCAGTGGTGGTAGTAGGGGGGGGAGTAGGTAGAGAAAGTGAGGCACGTTGTCAGTGGGGTTTAAAACACATTTATTAGTTTTAAAAGCAATTGGTACAACAAGACTCACATACATACATAGTGGTTGGACCCCTGGCCTCCTCGTGCAGTCCAGGATACAGTTTAAGCAGCCGTTATTGCCAATCACGCGTCCGTGATGCAGGAGGAAAAAAAACAAAACTTTTTCTCCTTATCTGCAATGGCTGCCTGGTTGATCCGGCTACGGGAGCCACGTTGGGCCAAATTCAGCAGGAACTTTAGAGCTACGCGTTTCGTCGAATCATCGACTTCCTCAGGCTCATATGAGCCGGATCAACCAGGCAGCCATTGCAGATAAGGAGAAAAAGTTTTGTTTTTTTTCCTCCTGCATCACGGACGCGTGATTGGCAATAACGGCTGCTTAAACTGTATCCTGGACTGCACGAGGAGGCCAGGGGTCCAACCACTATGTATGTATGTGAGTCTTGTTGTACCAATTGCTTTTAAAACTAATAAATGTGTTTTAAACCCCACTGACAACGTGCCTCACTTTCTCTACCTACTCCCCCCCCTACTACCACCACTGGGGAGAGTCCCCATCTGATGCCCAAGACTGGAGTTAGAATCCCACGTTGGTTGCAAACAAAGAAGAGTCTACACTGGGGGGAGATGCAGATGGGTTAATTTAACCCCAAAGTTACCAATTTCCTGCAAGGACTCACACATGGCCGTGTGAGTACAGATATATTTATATATTTATTTCAAAACCCTCTAAACCACCATTACCTGTTGTTGGGAGTGACTGGAATTGCTTAAAGAAACCACATTACCGTGTCCGCTTGCACATGGCCGTGTAAGTGTATTTAATATTTTCACCAACCCCCAGCAATATTGTTGTAACCACATTAATTTTATTGTATTTTATTGTTTTTTATTGTCAAATGTTTTTCTAATCCCACGCTCCCCCATTGCTTGTATGTCTCTATATCTTTAAAAGGGTTCCGGATTAACCCTTCCCTGGGGTTGCAGCAGAGGGGAACTCCATGCTGGCTCAAAGCATCTGTCATAGAGCCGTGGTCTAACTTACTGCCACATTGTAAGCACACCTCATATATTAAGCTTAAGGTAAGCGCCAGGTTTTTTCCTACAGATATATAGATGCAGACACAACATAATTAAATACATGAAATAGATGGCACACAAATGTGTTCGTGTGAGTTGGGCAATACTAGGCAAAGCAAATGTGATCACTGTTTTAATGAGATAAACTTCCAACCAATCCCATTACCACGTGGCCTTTTTTTTATAAACAGTAACGGCTTTCACTGAGCCAATCAGACTAAAGACTTTTTCAGCCAATCAAAATCAAGGAACGTCTTCCAGTGCAATTCACTTTCTCCCCTCATGGGGTGTCTGTGGTTTTCACTCAGGTCCGCCATACTGCATATAAGCAGCAGCTTTACCGCAATTACCTCATTCGCTTCTTGTTTTGACACTTTGCAGAATGACTGGTCGCGGCAAAAGGAGGAAAAGGGCTCGGGAAAGGAGGTGCCAAGAGGCACAGGAAGGTTCTTCGTGACAACATCCAAGGCATTACCAAGCCAGCTATCCGCCGCCTGGCTCGCAGAGGAGGGGTGAAGCGCATCTCCGGTCTCATCTATGAAGAGACCCGTGGGGTGCTCAAGGTTTTCCTGGAGAATGTGATCCGGGACGCGGTCACCTACACCGAGCACGCTAAGAGGAAGACAGTCACCGCTATGGACGTGGTGTATGCTCTCAAGCGCCAGGGCCGCACTCTCTATGGATTCGGAGGCTAAACGGTGACACTTCTTACCAACTCTTGATACGGAATTCACATTCATTTAACCCAAAGGCTCTTTTAAGGGCCACCCACATTCTCCTGTATAGAGCTCTGGTTACACCGCCATCTTATTCTTACCCGTTTTCATGTTGCTGTCTCTGACGGGACTCAATATTTCATATTGGAAACTGGTTAGAGAAATACAATTCACTACAAAACCACCAGTATGTGACAGCATTTTGTTACAGCGCTTTATCTATGATTCTTTTCTATGAATTGACATGTACACTCGTGAGTTATATAAACTTTGCTATACTCCCTTCATGCTATTAACTGCTCATTCATAAAGCAAACTACAAATATTGGTTTCACTTTTTGATATAACTTCTCTGAATTAGAAGTGTCTGCACTTGACATAGATTTAAATACGTGATTTTAATTGCTCGATCCATATACACATTTTTTTACATTACACATTAGTACAATCTGCAAAAGAAAATGTATCTGATAAATGCCTTATCTGTATTGATTTTAACCGCTATGAAAACAATTACATTTTTATAGACTTGCATAAAACAATGACAATGTTTGAGCATTCATTCATTATTATTTTGCTGTCTTTTCTGCTCTTAAAACAGAATCCCCAATGCAAATGTTTCATAAAATAGTCACTCTTTTTATATTCCATTAAATAGACCCATATATTGGGCATCATGTATCAGCTTTTGATGAGAAAAAAATGCAATCGGATTTTCTTTAGCACTTTCTGTGACTTTTATGATTCTTTGTCACAACTGTAAATCTCATACATATTGAACACGTTTTTTGGTTTTATGATCATAAATACAACCCCGCATTTCATGTGTAAAACACTTGGTTTGGGGATCTCGGAACAATTATACAGAGAAGGTAAAAAGGCGCCAAAGCTTTACTATCTGTCATTCAAACAAAGACCACACGGTGGCAGTATTGTTTTGGAAATGATCTGGATTCTGGAGACCTGGATTTTTCACAATGATCTGAATCAAAGGTTTCACCTCCAGATATTTGTGTTAAATACGTTTTGCGGATTCCCTTTAATATAATTAGTGAATTAAGTTTAAAATCAACAGGACTCTAGCATCACTTCTTAAATCGCACAAATATGTGACTGATGTGGGGGCTGAAACTGCCAATGATGCCACATTTCCCACAATCTATACAAGGAAAACGCAGCAGCACCAAAATAAAGGCAGCAAAACACACACACGTGTGTAACTCACATTAACATGAAACACTTGGGGTCTTCCTTACTTTTGTGAACAATGTTACTAAATCAATCTGTTCAATTAATTCAATGATCCTTTGTTTTTTTTATTTCAGTCACACTTTATCTCAAAGATTATCCCGGAGACCAGAACGTAACCCCGGGATCAAGGCACCAGAACGGACAAAGCGTTTCAATAAAGAGAATTTATTCTGTCCGTATCCAGCCCAGCACAAACTCACAAACCCCTTACACTCCCCAAAACAGGGAATACAGGGGATTCTAGGTGCCAGGCGCCACTTCCAAGGCTCCCCAGGGTTTGCTCCCACTCCTGTGGGGTTTGAGACTGCAGAGCTTTCAAACCTGTTTGCTTTCTGAGACTCTGTCCCGCAGCGCGGAACCGTTTTCACATCTCCCGCTGGATGAAGCTCCCAGCGCCGTGTGAAGGTGTCTCTGGCGCAGCCTTGGGGCGCACCGCTTAGTTCCCTGCACGCTGGGATCACACTGACCCTGAGCGCTGCTGGGTTCCCCTTACATACAGTCCCCGCTGCTATAGGAAATCGCTGTAGATGGAGCCGCGACCATCATGTGTGGATACTGCATGGGAGACAGGACGTGAGGTCACATCTGCATTGGCCAATCATGGCTGGGCGCGGGGTGGGTGAGAGTTAAAGGGCTTTTGGAGAAATATGAACGTCCCTGTGAGAGCAGCGCCTGTCAGTGGGACCAGCGCCTGTCAGTGGGAGCAGCGCCTGTCAGTGGGAGCAGCGCCTGTCAGTGGGAGCAGCGCCTGTCAGTGGGAGCGGCGCCTGTCAGTGGGAGCCTGGCAGCGGCTTCCCGGCCATCAGGAATATCTCCCATGAGCATCGGCGATATCTCGGGATATAGCGCAATGCTGCACTTTTAGGGTGTTTGCTCGTCAGCCCGATCTCTTCCCCAGCCACTCTCCCTTTGTTCCTGCCCCTTCCTCCCCCTCCACTCCAAGCAATAGCAGTTCTCCGGACATGTGGGCTGCTCAGTGGGATTCTCAGCCCAATGTACAGAGACCTTGGCTATGCTTTATATATGCACACACAGTGTATACTTTGGTACAGTTTACAACACGAGAGTAAACAATTACAGTTACAGGGTATGGAAGGGGTTGCATGGCACATTAAAATGGGGCAGCTCTAGGGTCTGGTGACCAGATGAGCCCCAGGAAAGGACAGGTAGGTGGGAGGGACGGGGTCCAGAATAATACAGGTTAAGCCTGGTCCCAGGGGTGTGTACTGAGGCCTGGGGAACTGTGATTGTGTCCACACACATCAGGCACTCTGATGGGTCACCACCCTATCTCCATGATTTGCTATGGAGACAGGAATCTAGAAACGGGGTGGCAGATATCAATTCCACAGATCATTTCTGGACTGGCATGGAGATGGACTAAATGGTATTCTGTGATGTCATGCCAGAGACACCCAAGACAAGGCTGTGTGCTTTTCTGAAGCAGAAGATTTAAACTTGCCTGCTTGCAACTTGTTTTCAGCACTGCCGGAATTCCTGATCCTCTACAAGAGTGGAAGCTGCTCCGGGTAAGCCATTTCTGTGGCACTGGGCACCTAGGACTGCTAGGATTCCCCCTGTATTCCCTGGTTGGTGCGAGTATAGCTCTGTTAGGAGATTCTGTGCTGTGTCTGATGGCTACTGCTGAAATAAACACCTCTTTATTTGATCGCTGTGTCCTGTCTGGCACGTGATCCAGTGAAAGAGTCCTGGTCTGCTGTGGCAACTATTGTTAGTAAGCAATATGTAACGAGAACTATGCTCCCCTCCTTACTATCCGGCGTGACCTGTTTCATATATTGTTCTCATTCTTGCTCGCCCAATGCTCAGAACACATTGTTCCCTCCCTCAGTGCCTTGTTTTGATTGTCCACTTCTCAAGTGTTTCAAGATTTACCTAATTCTTGTTGTAATAGTTTGTGGGTTGCTCCCTTCCCCAGTGGTCCCACTCTGTATTGTTTCCCACCTCTACTTCCATGGCATTCCCAGTGCTTGGTTTCAAGTACTAAGCAATGTAGTCTCCCTCAATTATTCCTAATCTATTGTAGTGAGGAGATTGGCCCCTTCCCCTTTGTTTCCTAATCAGATTGTTCCCTTTCAAAGTGTTCGTAATCCATTGTTCCCCAGTGATTTCCTAATTCATTGTTCCCATCCACAATGCTTCCAAAATCTGATTGTCCCCTTCCCAGTGCTCTCAAAATGTACAACTCCTCCCGCAAATACTAACACATGACTGTCCTTATTAAAATGATTCTCCCATTCCGCTCTCACCCCCAACCCACCCCTCCCCTACCCACCTTCCCCTCCTTCTCCCAATTCCGCCCACACATCGGAAGACAAGGCTAAGGCCTAGCTGTCCAGAAATCTCATCTACCAGGCCTCCCCGGTGTAAGTAATTTCGGATGAAACCATAGAGCCTAAAGGGTCTCCACCCAGCCCGCCTTCACTGGAGACCGTTTTCGGACCCGCCCCCAAGGGTCTTAAACCCCACTAAAGTGTCCTTTACTAAAGACCGG
The DNA here is from genome assembly GCF_040206685.1 of Ascaphus truei. Taxonomy (NCBI): domain Eukaryota; kingdom Metazoa; phylum Chordata; class Amphibia; order Anura; family Ascaphidae; genus Ascaphus; species Ascaphus truei. The sequence continues at coordinate 184,006 of NW_027453842.1, forward strand.
GTCAACACCTTTTAGACCCCATTAGGGTCGACCTTCCGTTCTTTTCCTAGCCGCTGTTACTGTCCCAGCGGCCCCTTACCCAACCCTCTCCCTCTGCCCATTTTGGCTGTTTCTCTCCAGCACTAGTCCAAGGACAACACACGCGGTACCCTCTGGGAGGTCATTATGTCTCACCAAAAAGCACTAAAAATTGTCTCCCTAAATGTGAAGGGCCTACACAACAATAGAAAGTGACGCCTGGCCCTCCAGGAGATAAAGAATACAGGGGGAGATGTTGTTTTCCTCCAGGAGACGCACTTCACGTCTCAAGAACCGCCTAAAATATTTCAACACGCGTTCCCATTGAGCTATTTCTCATCATTCAGCAGCAAACGCAGAGGGGTTGCCATTCTGATCCGTCAGGGCACCCCATTTAATTTAACAAAAATTCAGACAGATCCAGAGGGGAGATTTATTGTGGTCTACGGCTCACTTTCAGGCACGACAATTGCCCTTTTTAACCTATATGCCCCGAACGAGAACCAGACAGAATTTCTGAAGAAGGTTCTGGAAGAAATTGACCCACAGTACCTATCCTCGCTACTTATTGCAGGTGATCTTAATATGGCTCTCAACCCAAAAGAAGACAAATCGAGCCACCCAGGACGACAACACTCCACTCAGTCACAAAGACTGGGGAAAAAATTCAAGGACATTGTTGGGGACTTTTCTCTGGTGGACATTTGGAGAACACAACATCAGGGGCAAAGGGATTATACCTTTTACTCAGCTCCTCACCAGTCTTATTCCCGTATTGACTACTTTCTTGCTACCAAGAACATCCTAGAGGCCACCACAGACTCAGACATCGGCCCAATTACGTGGTCAGATCATGCCCCTATCACCATGACCCTATCCATTCCATTTGGGAAAATTATCTCATTTAGCTGGAAACTAAACGATTCCCTACTGAACCACTCCGGGACAGTGCTGGAACTCAAAAAATCCCTCAGGGAATACTTTAGAATAAACAAAGGCTCTGTATCTTCACCAGCAAGCCTGTGGGAAGCCCATAAGGCGACAATCCGAGGAAATCTTATCTCGATTGCCTCCCACCGGAAAAAAACTAAACTCAAATTAACTAAAGAGCTTACAGACAAAATAATCAATTTAGAGCAGCAGCATAAAAATAACCCCTCCCGGAGAATTTACAAACAATTGACAACTGCTCGAAACGATTTAAGAATAACCCAATTGGAAAATGTAGAAAAAGCTCTTAGATGGACGGGTCAGAGGTACTATGATAAAGGGAACAAGGCCGATAGACTTCTTGCTAGTAAGTTACGAGGAATACAGAAAAAGTCACAAATAACGGCGATCAGGAATAACTCTGGTGAACTCCAATACAACGGAAAAAAAATAGCAGAGGAATTCACCAAATTCTACACCAAATGATATAACTTAAGGACCCACTCTGCGAATTCTAGTATAACGAACTCGGCATTAGCCGCTGATTACTTATCCGATTGCAATCTTCCATCACTAACAGAGGAAGAAAATACTTATCTAAATGCAAAAATTACGCTGGACGAATTAGAAGTGGCCGTTAGGGCCTCAAAGATCTCCAAGGCGCCGGGCCCTGATGGTTTCACAAATGCATACTACAAGAAATTTTCCCCCATCTTGTCCAAACACCTATTAAGCTTGTTCAACTCATTCTTAGAAGGGAGTCCTATCCCATCCACAATGTCGTCCGCAAATCTGGCGATAATACTTAAAGAAGGGAAGGACCCCACCCAATGTGGCAGTTACAGACCAATCTTACTGTTGAACAACAACCTTAAACTATATAGTAAAATTTTGGCGAACAGACTTAACCCTATCCTCCCGAGACTAATACACAAGGACTAGGTCGGGTTTGTCCTGGGCCGACAGGCCTCAGACAATACACGTAAAATAATTAACTTAGTAGACCATGCCCACCTTTCAGGCTCAAAGGCGATGCTATTAAGCCTAGACGCAGAGAAGGCATTTGACAGGATTTACTGGCTATTTCTAGACCAAACACTGATAAAATTTGGTTTCGGAGACTCATTCTTAAAGGGTGTTCAAGCACTTTATCAGAACCCTTCTGCCTCAGTACGACTCTCGGGCGGAGGCCTTGAGCGATTCCAAATCAAAAATGGTACCCGACAAGGATGCCCCCTATCCCCCCTCCTCTTCGCCCTCACGATTGAACCACTGGCGTCTAAAATAAGACAAAACCCGAACATCCAGGGAATCCCTATCGATAAAGCGCAATACAAAATTTCCCTATTCGCTGATGACATCATTCTTACTTTGACTAAACCCCTAACTTCCCTCCCTAACCTTCAGAAGGAACTGACGGAGTTTGGTAAAGTATCAGGATACAAAATAAACAGCGACAAATCAGAGGCTCTAAATCTTAGTCTCCCAGATCCCGAAGTCAAACTCCTCAAAACTAACTTTAACTACAGATGGTGCCCTTCATACATTAAATATCTGGGAATTAATGTGTCAAGGCACTACCAGGATTTATACCGGGATAACTACCCGAAGTTATGGGACAAGATCAAAAAGGATCTAGATCAGTGGGAAGGTTACCAGATATCGTGGTTCGGTAGAATGATATCTACTAAGATGAATATACTCCCAAGAATGTTATACCTTTTCCAAACACTCCCGACCCACGTTCCGGGCGCTGATCTAAAACATATTCAGAACAGATTGTTCCACTTCATTTGGCAGGGCAAGAGACCCAGAGTCGCCAGATCGGTCCTGCTGGCAGCAAGATCTAGGGGAGGACTGGGAGTACCAGACCTACACAGATATTACTTAGCTGCACAGCTCAAGCAGGTAGTAATGTGGAACTCAGACCCGACCCGTTGTAGTTGGGTAGAGATAGAGACTCAATGTGTCAAAATGCCTTCTCTGCAAGCCTGCCTCTGGAGCCTGGACAGAGGAGAGGGGCATACACACAATCTTAAACTACAGGCCTCACGTTTCACGTGGGACGTCTGGATAAGATGTAAATACAAATATGGCCTTACCACCAAAAGTTCCCAATTGACCCCCATCTTTAACAATCCGAAGTTCCCCCCCGGGATGTGGATCTAAACTGTTCGATCAATTCAACACATGGGGTATAGAGGCGATTGCGGACCTACTGAGCCTAGGGAGGCTTCTGAGCTACCAAGAATTGAGGACCAAATATAAAATTAGAGAATTGGACACATTTAAATGCCTCCAAATCAGAAACTTTATTAGAACAACATGCCCTCTCCCAGAATACCCCACTCTCACGACGTTTGAACAACTTTGCGAGACAAAGACCCACCAGAAAGGTCTAATCTCTGACATATATGGTGCTCTAGAGCGCTCCTCGACCCCCAAAGAGCATGATTATATGCTCAAATGGGCAGCAGACCTGAATATAAATATAGACAGAGAGACTTGGGAAGAAATCTGGCAGGCAGCCTCAGAAACCTCCCTATGCACTACAATAAAGGAAAACATTTATAAAATTATGTTTGGCTGGTATCTTACCCCAGCACGATTAAACCAGATCTACCCTCTGGCATCAGACCTATGTTGGAGAGGCTGTGGTCATAGAGGGGACATGGCCCACATCTGGTGGACCTGTCCATAAATTGTGAAGTACTGGGCTAAGGTCCAAATTTTGATAAAAGTGTTCACTGACCTGGAATTACCTATCGAACCACTGACCTACCTGTTGGCCGCACCAATGACTGACATAGTCCGGCCAACCAGGAAATTAATATCCTTCATTCTTACCGCGGCAAGATGCTGTATTGCGGCCTCCTGGAGGAAAACAACCACGCCGGCACTGGGAACGATCAAAAAAAGAGTCGGCTAGGTGATGATCATGGAAAGGCTTACCGCTATCGTGAGACAAAAACTTCCCGCCTACGAGGACATCTGGGAACCGTGGATTTCCTGCAATAAGGTCAGACAACCAGTTCAAACGTGACAGAGGTCTACCCCCTCCCCAGAAGTGAACTAAAACTACCTGCGAGACCACATCCCCAACAGCCAGATGGTTCTCCCAACCCACTCCAACCACTCCCCCCCTCTCCCCCCCCTCACCCTTCCAGTCCTCCCCCCCCTGCCTTCCCTCTCTGAAGGCACTCCCCCCTCTTTACTGACAACTGAGGTTGTCAATCTGTTTCCCCCCCCAAAAAATGTCGATTTAAAAATGTTAGGCTTTATCGCTTGTTGTACCTGCATACATATCTAAATGCCTAATAAAATTGTTTGAAAAAAAAAAAAAAATGATTCTCCCATTAACTGTACCTGTAAAACCCTACATAGATTGCTCCATTATTAACTGACACTTCCATTAATTATCCCCACTAAAATTACCACTAACCCTTGATGAACTACCACTGTTCAACCCAACCTCACAAACCATAATCAGTCCATCACCAACTATCCTCTCCTCCGCCTCATCCTATCACAGCCTCACATAATAAAGGGGAAGCTCGGCTCGCTGCCCCAAACTGTGTGTAATGGCTGCCTCTGTGAGACTCATTTGGCCTGTTTATAATGTATTGAGTGGTAACTTCTTCCAGAAAAGAGCTAATCACTGTGTGATCCCGGGGGATGTGTGTAAAGGTTCTGGTCTGCTGTGACAGGCTTTTTATCTGGTGGATAGTAATGGACATCACTTGGCCCAGTTCTGAATCTCTTGCGGGACTTTCATTTCTGAGTAGTTCGTGATTTCAAGACCGCAGGACCGATAGTTCCACACATAATGAGCATAGTCCAGTGCACCTCTCACCGGAGTTCTATTGTGCCCAGTTCAGGGCTCTGGACAAAGGAGGCGGGGCACCTACATGGAGTTCAACTCCTGGCTAGACCTTCACAGCCCTCGGTGGGTAGCCAGATGCAGAGTCACCTCGCTCCTAGACAGGATGGACATCATCATCCGTGAACAGTTTTTGCCCAAATGTGTACCGGAGGTGCGGGAGTGGGTCATAGAGCATAAGCCGAGAATGCACCAGACGACCGCCATGATGGCAGATGAATTTGTGACCATGCGGCCACAGTTGGAGAAGTGGGTCCTGACCCCCGATCCAGTGCCAGCGACAACACCACCTAACGTAGCTGACCCTCCCAAGGCCACTAAGCTGGGATGGAACAAGTGGAGTGCCGGAGGTGCTGCAGCTAAAGCCTGTAGAGTTTGCCAATGAGCGCCGGTGCTACCAGTGCAATTGGCTAGGCCATCAGCGGGTGGACTGCCCCAACCCACCCTGCTCCAGTAACCCCAATATGGGGCAATGCTCACAAGCAGCGAGACCAATCCCCTACGTGAGATTGGCCCCAAAAGCATAGCAAGTGGAGGCCATGCAGAATGTGCAGCAGCAGACCTAGCAGCAGCAGTCAACGATGCAGAAGTGGATCTGGAGGGACATGGAATCGCAGCCATCGGGCTGGAATCCAATGATGTCCGCCAACAATATTTGTGCCCGGTTACCATAGGCCATCTTCGGGTGGCCGGCCTGATGGACACCGGTGTTACGGTAATTTGGTGCAACCTGATATGGTCAGCCCAGAGAAACTTCTCCGTGGCACGGGGATGCCGGTGAGAATGCTGGACAGAGCCCCCAAGTTATTGCAAGTTGCCCGGGTGTTACTTGATCAGGGCACTAGTAGAGGAGTCTGGGATGTCACAGTGTAACCCAGCTTGGACACCAACATCCTGCTGGGCAATGACTTGGGGCACTTGATTTGCTCCTACTCTGAGGAGAATGCACCAGTGGCTGCGGTCACCCCGAGCAAAAGTCAGGCAGTTGCCCAGGTGGAAGTGCCTTTGGCATTGCCACACACCACCCCAATTATCTCTCCCCAGCTTTTGGAGCCAACGAGAGCTGAAGTCCCGGTGGACACCAAGCAGGTAAGCCAGAACAAGCCAGACATTTGTCCCGAACCATGTCCCAACATTTCCTCTGACAGTTTGACAGGGCCAACCTACCAGAACTGAGCTAGGAGTTCATGGACATTGTGTGATCGGACCCCAAACTGGAGGGCATGAAACTTCGGGTGACCGAGTCTGACTCCAAGGGTGTGTCCCATCGGTTCCTTTGGCACCACAGTGTCTCATAACAGGAATCCAAGAGTGCTCTGGTCAGATCAGGGACATTAAGGCGACAGATAGTTGTTACTCATGAGTATAGGGCACAGTTGATGCAGATATCCCATGTGATCCTGCTGGTAGGGGCATCAGATAGTCACTCATACTAGAGCCCGGCAACTACAGACTTTCTACTCACCGGCGTCATGACAGGAGGTATTGGTGTTCTGCCATAACTGTAATCCCTGCCACCTAGTGGGCAAGTCGAGTGACCACACAAAAGCTCCCCTGAGACCGCTACCGGTGATCAGTGAGTCCTTCCAGCGTGTAGCTGTAAATATAGTGGATCCGCACATGATCCCAGTTGCTCTGTCCTTGATTGAAGCACGTCAATTGGCAGAGTCTTTGATTGAGATATTCACTAGGGTAGGTTTCCCAAGTGAGATCCTGGCTGATCCGGGGGCACAGTGCATGTCCGAACTGCTCCAATGTCTCTTGGCAATGTGCGAGGTCAAATCTCTCTGTACAACCCCCTATCATCCCCAAACGAATGGATTATGTGAGCGGTTCAATGGGACCTTAATGTCAATGTTGCAAGCATTTGTGGAAGCTGAAAGGGTGAGACTGACAAGCTCACTTACATCACCTGCTATTCGCATATCTAGAGGTGCCAAAGGAGTTTACCATCCGTTCCCCCTTCAAACTCCTCTATGGGTGCCATGTCCGTGGACCACTCAATCTGTTTCATAAGGGCTGGGAGGGGGAGATACTGATGCTTTGGTGCTACATTATGTGGTGGGGCTCAGGGACCAGATAGAGGAACACATGGGGTTGGCACAGGCTAAACTTGAGGCAGCTCAGATCAGGCAATAGCGCTGGTATGAAAGGAGTTTCCGTAGTAGAGAATTAATCCCAGGGCAGCAGGTGCTTGTTCTGAAGCCCACTTGGCAAAACAAGCTACTTGCCGCCTGGGCAAGCCCGTACATGGTTCACCGGCGGGTGCATGAGTGTAATTATGTGGTAAACCAGGATCCAGAGGCAGGTAGGCACATAACATACCATATCAATATGCTAAAGGAGTATCACAAGAGCGGGCCGGAGGTGTTTGCTATTTGTAGCCCGCTGCTGGGGGATCCGGCAAGCCAGGCTCTGCCCGATCTCCTGGGAGAAACCCGGCAGGGAGGCTTAGTGGAGCAGGTGGTGATGGGTCCCCAACTCGCGGTTCCCAAGCTGGTGCGAGAGATGCTAGAGCAGTACCAGGTCATGTTTACAGATAATCAGGGCATTACCCATCTAACCGATCACCCAGTCACCACCGGGGATGATTGGCCACTCCTCAAGAAGCGTAATGGATCTCTGCAGAGGTAAAGTGGAGCATTAAGGGGGAGGTTGAGGAGATGATGGCATTAGGGGTAATTTCTCGTGCTCAGTGTCCTTGGGCTTCACCGGTATTCGTGGTGCCAAGGAGGGTGGGACCACTTGGTTCTGTGTAAAATAACGTCAGCTTAATACTCAGACCGTGGCAAATGCCTATCCTTTGTCCCACATGGATGAGCTCTTAGATGAGCTCATCGGGGCCAGGTATCTGGCCACCACGAATCTGTACAGATTCCATTGACCCAGCAGGCGTAGGAAAGGTCGGCTTGCAACATCCTTGGCTTGTAAGAATTTTTGGTCATGTCATTTGTGATGAAGAAAACGCCGGCCACGTTCTAGCGCCTTGTCAACCGGTTGCTGGAAGGGATTAAGGGCTATGTTAGGGCTTATCTGGACGACTTAGCCATTTGTATTAATGACTGGGACACTCATCTGGTTAATGTAGCAGCAGTCCTAGATAGGATCAGGGAGGCTGGCCGGACACTAAAGCTATCCAAGTGCCAAGTCGGCATGGCGGGGGTATTGTACCACAGCTACCGGGTAGGCCGGGGACATCTCAAACAAGATACTGTCAAGCGCTTCGGTGTAAAGCAATTGCACCTGTGGTGTCATAAATGGCATGTGGGGCTGTGGAAAGGGAGCAGTGTGGGCCACAAGAATAACCGGAGTGTCTGAGCGAGGTAATGACCCTTACCTCAATCTCAGCTCCTGGTCTGGTCCCGCTCTCCTCTGCTTCAGCTCCTGCGTGCAGCCAGCAATTAAGATACAGCTGTGTGGAAGAGTAGTGGCGCAACTGCGCATGACAGATTTCACAGCATCCCGGATGGATAGAAAAAACTTTATTTGCACGACAGCATCACACTGGGGCTACACCACGATCTCCCCCTCTACGCGTTTCACCCTCTTGCTAGGGCTTTGTCTCGGAGTGGGGAGATGTGGTGTGAGCCTGCAGATTTAAGGCAGAAAGCCCGCGAAAATCGCTAAAAATGTTAACCCCTTCATGTATTATATCACCTGTAATTGTATATTGTCTGATACACATGGATAGTGCAAAAAAAAGCCAAGTTGCTACCTTATCTATATACCACATGACAGCCATATGATGAACTTATAACATGAAGGGTGAATAAAAACATTAAAAAGACTGTATACAACACCATGAAGATTACATGTTTTGTCTCTGTTCTCTGTGCAAAACTGTATTAAGACATACTGTCTAGATCATACAAGTTCACTGTTAATTCATTTCTCCATGTCTTAATGTAGGACTTGGTAACCAGAGATAACTTAGTGACAAAAAACATTAATGAAGAAAGTGGGCAAGAGAGGGGGGGGGGGTGTGGAGGGGGAGGAGGGATAGGATGGGAGGGGAAGAGGGGAAGGAGAATGGAGGGGAAGGGGATGGGGGGGAGGACAGAGGGGGGGGGAAGGAGGGAGGAGGGGAGGGGGGGGGAGGGAAAGGGCAGGATGGACGCAGAGAAGGGAAAAATAATTGCAGAGGATATCTACGAACAATAAAAATAATCAATTACATGTAAAGCTTGCGTACTGTGAAGACAGGGCAGATTATATATTAATATGAAATATTTTTACATCTTATGTGCAGAATATTTACAAAATTGTTTTGCAAGATATTTTACAAAAAGCAACGCAGATCCCACTCTACGTTGAGCCCATTGGGTTGCAAAGTATTCAGTGCAAAAATACAATGAGCTTCTCGCTGGTGCAAGATCTTCTTCCTGTCTCCCCCACGAGGAGGTAAAGGAATATGCTCAATGGCTGTGCATTGCAAGGAACTAATTGAACCCAATGGACAGGTGTTGAAGTGAGCAGAAACGGGGTGCAACATATCTTTGTTGCGAATCAACCTAAGGTGCTCCAGGATACGAATCTTGAGCATTCTGGTAGTTAGACCCACATATTGTTTCTTACATTGACATTTCAATACATAAACCACAAATGTCGTCTGACAAGTAATAAAGGATCTGATCTTGAATCTGCGTGATTCGTCTTGGTTGGAGAAGTGTGTTACTTTGTTCATATTTGGGCAAATTTTACAATGACCACATTTAAATGAACCCTGCAGCTTTGGAAACAGAGATAATCTATTTGTTTTATAGACTTTGGATGGTAGCATACTTGGTGCCAAGAGATTACCCAGTGTAGCCGCTTTACGAAAAACCACGCGAGGGCCATTACATACCAATTTTTTCAACAAAGGGTCCAAAGATAATGTGACCCAGTGTTTTTTGATAACTGATTTTATGGCATTGGCTTGCTCGCTGTAGTTGGTGATAAAGTAGGCCACCTCTGTGTCCTCAATTGGTGTACCCTGGTCAGACTGTTCCAAATCAACTTTGATTAGGGTATCTCTGTCTGTACCAAGGAGTGAATCAAAGGCTAAATCAAGGTCCTTCTCGGTGTACCCTCTCGCCACGAATCTCCCCCTCATTTCACCCGCTCTGTGGAAAAAGGCCTCAGGAGAGTAGCAGTTCCGACGTAACCGAAGGAACTGCCCCCTCGGGATGCCCCTAACCAGAGGGCGGGAGTGACAGCTTCTGGCATGGAGTAAAGAATTCCTGGCATTTTCTTTCCTATAAATATCAGATTGAATTTGATTATCAATATCAATGTATAGACTAAGATCCAAAAATTGAATTTGATGTGCATTATACACATGAGTAAATCTGATATTAAGTGTGTTTTTTACCAGGTAGTCGAAAAACCCCAATAGGTCGTCTTCCCCGCCACTCCAGATCAAAAGCAGGTCATCGATATAGCGTTTGTAGAACGCTATATGATGCCTGTAAGGATTGGTATCTCCAAACACATGGGACATCTCCCACCAACCCATAAATAGGTTGGCATAGGAGGGGGCAAACGAAGTCCCCATAGCTGTCACACGTGTTTGGAGATAGAACTGCTGATCAAAGAGAAAGAAATTGTGCGTGAGTGAAAACCTAATGCTATCCAGTAAAAAGGCAATATGTGCAGGTGAAAGAGGAGAGTGATTGGCCAAAAAGAATTCTACTGCTGTGAGACCGTGCTCGTGATGGATGATGTTATAGAGGAAAGCTACATCGAGTGTAACCCAGATGTAGTGGGGGTGCCATTTAAAGGGTGCTAAAAGTGCTAAAATATGCTTGGTGTCTAAAATGTGAGAAGGTAAGGTGTGTACAAGTGGGGGAGATCGTGGTGTAGCCCCAGTGTGATGCTGTCGTGCAAATAAAGTTTTTTCTATCCATCCGGGATGCTGTGAAATCTGTCATGCGCAGTTGCGCCACTACTCTTCCACACAGCTCAAATCTAGCAAAGCTCACTGAGGCGGACAGAGATAGTCTGGGTGCCGATTTCACTATTGAGGAAATAACCACGGTGATAAAATAATTAAAACCGTCAAAGGCCCCTGGCCCAGATGGCTTTTCAGGGCTTTACTATAAAAAGTTTTGCAAAGTTCTTGCCCCAAGACTGCTCCACATGTTCAACGCGATCTTAGCAGGAGCCCCAATCCCCGGAGAGATGCTTCGGGCGTCTATTTCACTAATTCATAAATCAGGCAAAGATTCGCTGGAATGCAAAAGCTATAGACCAATTTCCCTGATCAATACTGATATCAAAATATACGCCAAACTTTTGGCCAATAGACTAAGTCAGATCCTGGCCAGACTGATACATCCAGATCAAGTCGGATTTATTAAAGGTAGACAAGCAGCGGATAACACCCGACGAATCATTGATCTGATAGAATTGGCTAACAAAGGAAAATCACAAAATATGATATTAAGTCTGGATGCAGAAAAAGCATTTGACAGGATCGATTGGCCGTATTTAAAGGAGACGCTCGGGGCATTTGGATTCGGAGATAGGGTGAGTGAAGCAATTATGGCACTTTATTCAGGTCCTACTGCTAGGGTCATGCACCAGGGCTTTCCATCTGCCCAATTCCAAATTAAAAGCGGCACGAGACAGGGGTGCCCGTTATACCCCCTAGCAGCGCTGATACGTGGCTGTCCAGACATAGTAGGGGTGGATGTTTGCTCACAATCCCACAAAGCAGCTCTATATGCTGATAACATTCTATTATTATTATCACGGCCCCTCACCTCCCTGCCAAACCTCTTCAAGTTGCTAGACAAATTTACTAAAATATCTGGATTTAAAATCAACCAATCTAAATCAGAAGCTCTTAACATCAGCCTCCCCGGGGAGGTTGAAAAGCTACTAAAGCTTAATTTTGATTTTAATTGGAAACAGAACCAGATTAAATACTTGGGAGTCCATATTACCAGAGACGTCAGAGACATTTATAAGGCAAATTATCCCCCCCTAATTCGATCTCTAAAAGCTGACATCTTAAAGTGGTCCTCCCAAAGAATCTCTTGGATAGGCAGGATACAAAGTATCAAAATGAATCTCCTCCCCTGTATCCTAAACCTATTCCAAACGTTACCGGTGCCACTGAGACTGAAAGACCTACTCTCGCTACAGTCTGATATCTCCAAGTTTATCTGGAGAGGCATAAAACCAAGAGTAAAAAACTAATTATGAAAAGACCCCCTGCTGCAGGGGGCTTAGCGGTACCTTGCCTGTGGTCCTACTACAAAGCGGCGCAATTGAGCCAAATTGTTCAATGGCATTCCAACCCTGCATTGAAAAGATAGGTGGATCTAGAAAGATCAATTTGCGCCCCAATAGAGCTGAAATCCTTGATTTGGCTCCCCAAAACAGCACGCACAGGTGCTGAAGTTCCGTTTTCCTCTGTGACCAACTCGCTGACAATATGGAACACGTCAAAGCACAGTCCCTCCCTTACCACTAAAAATTCCCTGATGTCCCCCCTTTGGGGGAACTCCGACTTTGCTCCGGGCCTGCAATACGGTAGTACCTCTAGTTGGATAAAGGCCGGTTATATGCACCTCAGGGATCTGGAGGGAATTGGTAAAAAAATTAAATCATTCGAACATATTAGATCTGAAAAGAATATTCCCCACTCTGAATTTTTCAAATACCTCCAGGTCCGAGCATTTTATAATAAATTAGCCCCTTACCCAGCACTGACTAATTTTGAAAAGCTGTCTCTGGTAGAACCAGACACTTCGGGACTCACATCGCAGTTATACGGGGAGGTGGTCGGTTCTGAGGTCCCCGAGCAGAGACACTCGAGATACAGATCCCAGTGGGAGTCCGACCTAGGAGAATCCCTAGAAGACAAGGATTGGAACAAAATCTATCTAGCAGCTGCCAAAAGCTCAATTTGCATCACACTTAAGGAGAATGCATATAAGGTCCTAATGAGATGGTACCACACCCCGCTAAAATTAGCAAGTTATGTGCCGGGACTCTCCCCGCTGTGCCCTCGACAGTGTGGAGAGTCGGCTGACCTGTTACATATGTGGTGGTCTTGCCCACGGATCGCCCCTCTCTGGGAGAAATTCGAGATTGGACTCAGAGAATCTTGGGCCTCCCGATTCCTCTAGACCCATGGCTGTTCTTGTTGAACAGACCACTAGAAGGGCTCTCAAGAGCAAGCAATAAACTAATTGGGCATATTACCCTAGCGACCCGGTGCGAGATCGCAGCAGTATGGAAACTTAATGAAACCCCATCCATTCCCAAGATTCGAAACAGGATTTGATTTGTCTGCCAGATGGAAAAGTTAACGAGTCTGGTTAATGACACTGGCATCAACTATCTAAAAATCTGGATACCGTGGCTAGCCCAAACAGACATCCCTGGGGTGGAGCGCGACACAATATGGCATTGATAGTTCGAGGTGCATTCACCTTCGGTGGGTAAAGACCTTATTCCACTTCCACACAAAGGCCTCAGGTGCCACGTTCAACTAGACAAAAGGGTTCCTCAATAACAATAATGTGAAGATGGGCTCCAATAAACAGTCTTCAGAAACTACATCCGCAATCCTATCATCCCACCCTCCCCTCCCCCTTTCAGTAGTCCCACCCCTACCATCCTTCTCTCTCCTGTGTCACCCCCCCCCATCACCCGGTAAATTGTTATGAATGATATTCAAATACTCAAACGACTTACCCACCGAGAATTTGGTGATGTCTGAGTCAGTCTTGTCTTTTGTTTTCTTGTCGTCACCCCTAGTGCAATATATCACTTCTACATGTTAGTTGAATTTTATTCTAATTGCTTATATTGGTGTCATGTTATACTTTGTTCCTATACCTTACCTCAATAAAAATACAAGTTATAAAAAAATAAAAAAAACATCAACAGGTGTATGGTTTACTGCTAGTGAAAAGATTTATGTACAGAAAGTCAAAATATTTACAGTCAGTCAGGCCTGCACACAATTCCAGTCCTCGAGGGCCGCAAACAGCCCCGGTTTTAAGGCCTATTTGCGGCCCTCGGGGACTGGAATTGTGCAGGTCCTGTGTACAGTAAGGAAAAACATTTCTTTATTAATATAAGTTAAAACACGCAACATCTCCTTTATTAAAGTACAGAAAGTCAAAACATGTACAGCATAACAGTATGGTGTTATTAAAAAAAATTATTTAATCATAACATTTTAAAAACACAACATCTCCTTTATTAAAGTACAGAAAGTCAAAAAATTTACATTAGGATGGTGTACAGAACAGTCAGTCAGGCCTGCACAACTGCCACAAACAGCCCTGGTTTTAAGGATAACCTTGAAAACCTGGCCTTTTTGCGGCCCTCGGGACTGGAATTGTGCAGGTCCTGTGTACAGTATGTAAAAGCATTTCTTTATTAATACAAGTTAAAACACGCAACATCTCCTTTATTAAATTACAGAAAGTCAAAACATGTAAAGCAGAACATTATAGTGTTATTAAAAAAAATTATTTATTCATAAAATTTAAAAAACGCAACATCTTTATTAAAGTACAGAAAGTCAAAACATTTACAAAAACATATACAAAAAATAAACAACAGTTGAACAGTCATGCAAATTCGATCCCCACCAGATTGTCCTTCCAGGGCCGATGCCTTGTATGGCGCAAAATGCCATTAATGGAGTCTCGAATGATTTTCATGAAAGGATCTGTAATTGAAAAATAGCGCCACAATTCCTCCACAATAGTCCTTCTTAAATTTTCAGGAAGCGCCCTTTTTTTGCGATTTCCTTCGTAGTTCACTTTGTAGACCCACCCGCAGTACACCAAGTAGGACATGTGGTGCTTAAAAATTAACATGGCATTCTTCTGGGGTAAACCAGCACTCATCACCCTGTACTTCTCCCTGAGTGCCGGTTGCAGCTCGCGCAGGATGATGTCAGGCACCGTGTCGATGCAAGCGTATGTAGGTTGGGTTCTGGAAGCGGGTGTTCTTCTGTGAGTGGGTGTGCTTGTGGTTCCGGGCGAGGGTAGGTTGTCTGGGAGGGAGCTTTCCTCCTGTCTTGGTTGCCGTGTTGTCTCCTGGCGTGGTCTTGACGGGGTTGTCATGTTATCCTCCTCCTCAATGGCATACATGTACACACATTCTTCTGGTGGAGGGGGTGCGCTTGGTATTGGAAGGTGGTCGAAGGTCCCATTTATCACATCCATGCCACCCTCCTGCTCCGGCATCGGGGATACAGGGGCATGAACACCGAGCAAATTATGGATCCCTGCTATGCCAGTCTCTATATTCTCTTCCGTCGATCCATCTTCTCCATCCATTGATCCATCTTCTGCATCCGTTGATCCATATTTAGCATGGTCTCTAAAAGCAGATCTATCTTTACCAGCACATTAGAGTTCCCGGGGATATCCACACTTATCCCATTCAGCATGCGGTCTAACGAGCTGGTTCTTGTGCATGGCGTGTTGTGGACAACTGGGTGGATGGGTGCTGCAGAGGATGAGATGGGGGTTCCATGGAGAGAAGCGGCAGTGTCGTCGAAGAAGGATGGAGGAAGTGACCTGTGGATTTCCGGGCGAGAAGCGGCAGAGTCGTCTAAGCGTAATGGAGAAAGTGACCCGTGGATTTCATGTGCACCAGTGGCAGCGTCGTCGAAGAGCAGTGGCGAAGATGGGCTGTGAGTTTCCGGGAGAGCGTCGGCAGAGTCGTCGAAGCATAAACGAGGAAGTGGCCTGCGGGTTCGATGGGTTGGCTGCCATTTGTTTTGCGTTGAGTGTACATCACCGATTTTATTCTTGACATAATAAGGTGTATTAAAACCTTTAGCCTTTGGGGTCAGCAGAAGTTTTTCTTTATTGGCCTTAGCCTGTCGCTTTGGCCTTGGCTTGGAAATGGCTGCCGCCTTTCGCTTTTTCTGTGTGATAGGCACGGCAGAGGCAAGTGGCTTCTTGCGTCCATGGAATCGGGGTTGATCCATGGAAGCACATGGCACAATGCAGTATCTGGACAAGGGCAAGTTCAGATAAAGTTCATCGAGTGGTGGGCTATGCAAAGTGTGTAACCTTTTATGCATAGCGACGAGGTACAGGTGTTGAAAGTGGGCGTACTCTAATGTGAGTCATTAACGTATAAATACACCATCCATTTTGTGGATTCACTGCACATTGAATACACATCAACCAAACATCGAATATACATTCTTGTGTTTGTATTTCTTTCTACTCGCAGCAATGCCTGTTAAAAAGATTTCAAAGGATCTCAGCATGAGAATTAAGGAGATGTACTGTACATGAGCGGACAACGAATTGCAGATATCCAACGCTGGTTAGCTGCTTCTGGCCTCGTTGTGCAATCAACCACCATGTGCTATCATGCACACGGAAAAAACAAACAACGCACGAGGACACAAACGGTAACTAACGCGTAAGTATATTTATATAACTATATAATACAATATATCTATTATTGTTTATATTGCTGCATATTAATAGAACTATTTTTTGTGTAGATCTATCTCATGTTATAGTTATTTCGGTATATTTATATAACTACAGTATTTAATACAGTATATCTATTGTTTATATTGCTACATATTAGCAATTAGCCGTCGGACGCGACCACGGGAGCCACACTGGTGAGAGGAACAATACCGGACGATCGGGCGGATGCTGGGCTGTTTTCAAAGCTGTATCGTGAGTGTTATTTTGTTTTTTGTACCTAATAAATCTTATTTGCTCACTCACCGAGTTCGGCCCTTTTCTTTCAATTTGGGCACCCGGGAGAGAAGCAACTCACATACTGCCTCCACTAGGAGGGTGAGAAAGCCATTCATTGCTTCTGGCAGCATTCCGTGAAGGAAAGACTGCACACTAGACTCTGCTAACCAGCCCCATTATCCCTTTTAACCCCAGACCAACAGCAGGCTATACAAACACACATATTTTGCATCTGCCCACAAATAGCTCAATAAACCACACGATTTTATTTAAGAATTTTATTTAAGAAATTATCTCTTTTTAAAATATTTTTAATAATATCAATTATTTTAAAGGAAAACTTTTTTACTCTCTATTGTACTGTTTGGCTACCAAAACACTAATTCCGTGTTCCATATCTTCTTATCTCTATGTTTGAGCAAAATCCCGTGCGCTGACCAACCCTCCATCTCCACTGCAACTACAAGAAGATTCCGGGCTTTATCTCCAGCCGCAGAAAACAACAAGGGCAAGTATACACTACCCTTTCTTTGGTTACACATTACAACATAGGCAACATCACAAGCCTATACAAATAGGGAGCGCCCCAACCTCTTTTCTTTTTGTCACATTGTTCCAAACCCGCTTTGGTGGCAGCACCCTGACCTTTGCATGATGGAAGAAGAAACACTAGAAACAGAAAACACCAATGAAATTATGGAAAGTATATTCACTAAAAGATTGTTTAGAAGCAATAATATAGAGAATAAAATGAAGGAAGTTGAGACGGCCGAGATGGGGGACATAGAAACCATCAACAACGAGTTTGATAAACTAGAGACACTCCTAAAAAAAGAAACAAAAAAAGTTTGGGACAAGGTATATCTACAGAAATACCTAGATGCAAAACGCATCCCAAGAGGATTGCGTTTTTCCAAAAAAGCCTCTTTTGATTTATCAGATATAGAATTTAATGTCATGTGGGAAGAGACTATGGATACTTGCTCCTACACCCTCATGAAACTCATCATTGAGCATCATAACAAAACCCTGTCAGATATAGACAGGGAGGTGGTTCTGATCCAGAAAAGACTTGAACCTATAATGGAAAATCCAACTTTCCAAAGTAGGGACAAAAAATTAGCAGATGAAATTGACACGATAGAAAGACTTCTAATAGAATCAAAAAACAAAAAATACAGAAGAGATGAGGAAGACTATCTAGTCGGCTCAAATCCAAGATGGCAGAAAGTCACACCAATCCCACCAAGCACTCCAAGGGAACGCAAGAGAACATTCAAATATAAGAGTAGGGACACCAATATAGAAGTGGTCCAAGCACTTCAAGCCACCAAACCAACACAGACTACTCTAAAACTAACGCAAAACACGGGAATAATAAGAATGTAAAATTCAGGCATGACGAAAAACAAGCACCCTCAAG
Source organism: Ascaphus truei (assembly GCF_040206685.1). Taxonomy (NCBI): domain Eukaryota; kingdom Metazoa; phylum Chordata; class Amphibia; order Anura; family Ascaphidae; genus Ascaphus; species Ascaphus truei. The sequence goes on from NW_027453842.1 coordinate 201,950, forward strand.
GGAATGGGCACCAAGGGAACACGAGAACCACAGAGAAGCAAATGAGAGTAGATATACATACCACGAAAGAGATAATAAGAGAACAGACACACACAGAAGGGATGAAGAGAAAAGACAATACAGACAGGGACACCAATATGATGACCAATGGAAATATAAATCTCACACCACCAAACACAGCGATTACCACGAGCACCATCACAGGGCCAGATCTCCCATAGAAAACCACAGAGCAAGATCTCCGCTAGAACAGAGAGAAAATAGATATGAAAGGGAACGTAGCCCAAGGAGAGATCAAAGGTCATCACCCAGACACTCAGGACATTCTGGGCCTTTTTTAGAGAAGGCCCCAGTGAGGAAAGCCCCCCCTCTAACGACACAGAACAGATATTTACTCTTAGAAGGACAGAGAGAACAAGACTCCCCGAACACAACTGCCAGAAAAAGACCACACGAGGAAAACGGGGAGGAAGAAATCAGCAGAAAAAGGCCAGCAACACAATAGAAACTAGCAACATCTTCAATCTTAGCAATAAGAGTCTGAATGCCGATGAGTGTAGTCTCATCAAAAAGGGCCTTAACTTTGCACCAGCCGCTGTAGCTAGTGGTTTCAATCTATACATAGACGCACATAAATTTATAAGACAACTGACCCTGAAAAGAATCTTCCTATCTAAAGATGCACAAAGTAGGGAAATCACAAACAACAGTACACCTACAACAATAGAAGAAGACACTTTCAAACACACATCTCTCAAAGAAAAATCTAAATTTTATCCCAGCTGGGCTAAGAGCCATAATATAGAGACATTCCACCAGAAAATACAAGGAGACTTCGAAAAACTAACTCAGAGCAATAGAAGTAAAATAAAACATAACCTAACACTAAAATAGAAGACTGCGCTCAAAAAACTGGAGGATGATAAGTCAATAACCATCAAACAAGCAGATAAAGGGGGGGGCGTAGTCATCATGGATACTATCAACTACAAAAAAGAAGCAGACAGGATCCTCTCAGATGCTATAACATATGAGAGTCTAAAAGTAAATCCCCACAAGAATTTCTGTACAGAATATTCAAAACACCTAGACAAGGGTAAAGAGATAGGGGTCATAAACACCAAGGAATACGAATACCTGAATGTTAAATTCCCTGTGATGCCGATTTTCTATTTCCTTCCCAAAATACACAAAAGTCTTATAGACCCACCAGTAAGACCGATCATTTCGGGAATAGGCTCTCTCACCTCACGACTGTCAGAGTACATAGACATTTCCCTACAACCCTATGTCGTGGGTATGAAATCATACCTTAGAGACACCACACAAACTATCAATCTGATAGAACAAACAGTATGGAGCCCAGATTTTATACTATGCACATGTGATGTAACATCACTGTACACATCCATCAACCACGAGGATGGTATTTCAGCCATTGATAGGATATTAAGCAATGACCCAAATGTTCATATAGAACAAAAATCTTTTATTCTAGAGAGTATTAACTTTATTTTAAAACATAACCTTTTTAACTTTGATGGAAAGTACTTCCTACAAAAATGTGGCACCGCGATGGGTACGAAATTTGCACCAAGCTACGCCAATGTTTTCATGGACGCCTGGGAACAGGACAAAATTTGGTCCACACATGAATTCAGCGCAGATCTGGCGCTATGGCGGAGATATATTGATGATATCTTCTTCATCTGGAGAGGAAGTGAGGATGATCTAAAACGGTTCTTGGAATATATCAATGACAACAAAATCAATCTGAAATTTACGGCCTGCACAAACTCCATCTCAGTAGATTTTTTAGATCTCACTATCTATGTCGAGAACAGTTCTCTTAAAACCAAAACATTTTTCAAGAAGGTAGACTGCAACAACTACCTACTGAGAACAAGCTGCCACCACAAGAAGTGGCCATCTAACATACCCCCAGGCCAATTCCGCCGTATCAGGCGGAATTGCAGCGACGGTAACACTTTTAAAGAACAAGTAGATATCTTAAAAAATCGGTTTATTAACAAAGGATTCAACGAAAATTCATTAGATGAATCCATTAAAAAGACAGGTCTCCTACAACGAAAAGATATTCTTAAAACAACTCAAAAACAACCGAGAGATCATTTTAACGTCGCATTTCTAACTCAGTATAGCCAGGATTCAGGCAAAATACAGCAAATTTTAAACAAACACTGGCACCTTTTACAAGGAGATGACATTCTTAAAAACTACCTCCCAGAAAGACCTAAGGTCATTTTTAAAAAAGCAGATAATATAAAGAACAAACTAGCACCCAGTCTTTTCAGAACTGATATCACCAAAAGGGAAGAGAATTGGCTATAAAAAGCCAAGGGTTTTTTTAAGTGCAGCGCCTGTAAAGCTTGCAAACAAGGGTCAAACGACAAAATAGACTTTTCATCACATGTAACAGGTGAACAATTCAAAACCAAGCACTTTATCAATTGCAAGAGCGACTACGTGGTCTATCTACTAAGCTGCCCCTGTGGACTCCAGTATGTCGGCCGCACCAGCCGACCACTAAGGGTTCGTATATTAGAACATATTGGTAACATCCGACGACAGGTTATGACCCATAGCGTGTCAAAACATTTTTCACTACAACATCAGGGAGATCCCTCTGGCTTGACCTATAGAGCCATAGAACAGATTCCCCCCCTTTGGAGAGGGGGAGATAGACTTACAAAACTAGCAAGAAAGGAGACACTATGGATTTATAAATTAAAGACGCTAGCACCCCAAGGACTTAACATTGACATCGACATTGGGGCTTTTCTTGAATAAAGCATATATATTTTTGAACACACTAATTAGGTTTCTCTTCTTCTCTCCTTTCTCTCCATCCCTCTCCCACTTTTGTACCAGTACCGCCGCAATTTGATGATTCACTCATATTTGTTATTTATCATCTTCACCGTACATATTTCTATATTCTTTATGTTCACATGTTTGCTATTATACCAACGAGTATATGGAGTCTATCTGCCTCTGTGTAGCATAGCTAACTTATCACACTGCTATTGAGTGAGGGCCATAATGACCGTGGGGTCAAATCCCCAATGAACCACACACTATAAACACTGGAAATACACACTAAAATTTGAGTTCCACACATTTCTAAATTACTGATCATTATTTTGAACTACTGACCTATCATTTTAAAGAATATATTTTATTTCATTCAGATACCATTGCTATTCTCTAAACTAACCACAAGGGGGAGTCAAGACATATACAAGAACTTCAAATATTTTAAAATAAATCTTAAAATACCTTTTAAAATATAATTTCAGCCTGGGTAATACACCAAATGTTTACTAGCACTGATTATTATTGAACACATAAGTGATACCATATGGTTGCCCCACAAAATTTCCATTTTTTATATTTTTTATATTTTCTAATTTTTTCACTTTTACAACTTTTAATTTTTCATCCTTTCAAAAACAGAACTTGAGCTGTTTCACATACTGGCAGAGCCATGAACACATTTAGCTTAAATGTTACACACCACAGAAATGCAAATTCTAAATGCAAAAGCCATTTTGGGAATGCAAGTCAATTCGTTTAACAAATTGTTTAAAGGTTAAGGTCACAATGTATTCTGCTGCACCTGCCTCCAATTTTAAGAGATTTGTTTAAAGACGTGTGCATATTGCCCTAATCACTAATTGTTTACACCACAAGAGAGATAACTAGAATCCCAGAGATCTAATATGGAGAATAGATATCATGTGTGCATGATTAACTGCTTTATATAATATTATTACTATCTGCACCACTATTGTATGTATTTATGTATGTATTTAGCTTTTTAACACTTTTAATCACTTTTTCACATCATTGGACAATAGTCCAACACCCAACAAGGAATAAAGGTTGTTGTACGCTATGTAATTGTACCAGCACCAATTTATGCCAATCCAATCATCAATTAGATATCAGCCTATAAAGAGGGAAGACACAGGGCATCCGGCAGGAACCTGACGAAGCATCACTGCGAAACGCGTAGTTCCCTGCCAGAGCCCATTGACTGAAGGACCCAGCCAGCCTGCTGACATCCGGTAAGACCTCCTCTTCCGGTCCCGCCGTCGGACGCGACCACGGGAGCCACACTGGTGAGAGGAACAATACCGGACGATCGGGCTGATGCTGGGCTGTTTTCAAAGCTGTATCGTGAGTGTTATTTTGTTTTTTGTACCTAATAAATCTTATTTGCTCACTCACCGAGTTCGGCCCTTTTCTTTCAATTTGGGCACCCGGGAGAGAAGCAACTCACATACTGCCTCCACTAGGAGGGTGAGAAAGCCATTCATTGCTTCTGGCAGCATTCCGTGAAGGAAAGACTGCACACTAGACTCTGCTAACCAGCCCCATTATCCCTTTTAACCCTAGACCAACAGCAGGCTATACAAACACAGAAGCCCTGCTAGTCATCCACATATAGCACATATTTTGCATCTGCCCACAAATAGCTCAATAAACCACACAATTTTATTTAAGAATTTTATTTAAGAAAATTTTTTTTTTAAAATATTTTTAATAATATCTCTTATTTTAAAGGAAAACTTTTTTACTCTCTATTGTACTGTTTGGCTACCAAAACACTAATTCCGTGTTCCATATCTTCTTATCTCTATGTTTGAGCAAAATCCTGTGCGCTGACCAACCCTCCATCTCCACATATTAATAGAACTATATATTGTGTAGATCTCTAATTTTTTAGTTATTTCGGTATATTTATATAACTACAGTATATAATACTGTATATCTATTGTTTATATTGCTGCATATTATTTGAACTATATATTGTATAGATCTCTCATATTATAGTTATTTCGGTATATTTATATGAAGGAAAATCCGTTATTTCCTCCCCTGGCTTCAGAACCGAGAGGAACCTTTCCTCTGACAGGTAAACTGAAGCCTTGTGACTGAATACACTATCTGCACCGTTTGCAGAAGACTCCCCCGGAGAAGCTTTCACGCACTGCAACTGTTATCTTCGATCTTTGATTAACTTTATCAGGCCTGGAAGACAAACGAAATGAAACGTAACGCATGCCAGGTTTCAAATCCTTTGTCTCAATGTAGTACTCATAGGGTAATGACTTTTATACAGAAAAAAAAAAAGATATTGGTTAGAGGCGTAACATAGGCGTATCATAGGCGTGTCTTGGGCGTAGCTTTGATTAGAGGCGTGATTTAGGGGCAGGACATATTAGTGGCGTGACTTTTGAGACGTGTCTTTTCCAATACAAGCAATTGTCTGAATACATAGCTTATTCATTGACAAAAGTGAACAGAAAGTGCGCAACTATTAAACAATACCACACACGTGAAGTGATATTACAGTGATATTAAAGGTATATTACGTGACCTAATATTCAGATTGGAGCGTCTGCAGCTGTGGTACCGGGGATGGCTCAGGGCACCCCCTAAAACGTTAGACAAAAACACAAAAGACACAGCGCACAACGCTCATAGTGCATTAAAGATATATTAAAACAACAAATAAATAGGGTAATTATTGTGCGTACATCAATAAAAATTCAATTAGACATTTATGGGATATGTTACCCATCCACCAGCACTGCGACCCGGATCAGATGTCTTCAGCAGAGATCTTGCATCACACTGTGGACCGGATCAGCATTCATCTGCTGTTACTGGAGTTCGTGGATAAGTCCCAGATTCAGAATGGGTAGATAAGGAGTCCTTTAAATGTCCCCGGTGAAGGTGAACAGTGTCCAGCCACAAGTGGATCACTGGGGAACGGCCGTGTCCCGCGGTCCTCGCGACGGCTGGTCTCTCTCCTTCTCCCCACCTCACTGGCACTTCCGGGTGTGACGTCACTCCAACTCGCGTCGCGTCACGTCAGAGTTCTGCTCCGGTGGCCAGATCAGTATATGTGGGGGCAGAGAGTCTAATAGAGCACTATCCTACGCGTTTCGAAACCGTAAGGTTTCTTCATCAGGGAATAAAGAATGGCATCATAACTGACATTGAAATACCCTGCGCTAGCAGCCCATTGGTCCGTCACACGGACGTTTTACCCAATGGGATAGCGACAAAGGGGGGGAGGGAATCCTTACATAAAAAAATAAAAAAAACTATCAACAACAACTTTATTTATATACGACATGTATTAGTGTAAAGAACAATTCTAAAATAAAAGAAAAAAGTATTAATGCATCATAATTTTAGTCAATTCAGCTTAAAAACATATAGTATACACTTAGCATTCTGAAGCTAATGAAATTGGAACATAATATTTTGCAGTATACTCTTTGACTAATCAGAAATTTCTAAAGGAGAAGCATGAACTATAGTAATAAAGGGAGAGTTTAAAATTGAACCATGGCAAGAAGAAATGATAAAAAATGAACCTATATACATCCCAAAATATTAATTTTCTATATCAAAAAATATATATATATATATATATATATATATATATATATATATATATATATATATATATATATATATATATATATATATATAAAAATTCCAAAATTCATCCTATATACTTTTAAAACATTAAAAACCTAAAAAGCTAGTCTTAAAATTTTTTACCTCTAAAAAGGTTCAAAGGAAATATTTACAATAATAGACCAATTTATATGAAGTACTCAATACAGGGACCAGATATCAATATCCTCATTTAGACCCCCTGGATATAGTGTGTTCAATTTGTGTATCCAGAAGGTTTCTTGTTTTGAAAGTTCTTTAACTCTATCTCCTCCCCTTCTATTCCTCTTTATATGTTTAATCCCTTTGAATAGAACAGAGGAGGGGTCCCTATTGTGGTGTAGTGCATAATGTTTGGATAAGCTATGTTGCATATACCCTATTTTTATATTTCGCAAATGTTCTTGAATCCTTACTTTTAATGGACGCTTTGTGCGTCCCACATATTGCAAGGAGCACGGGCATTCTATTACGTATACTATATGGTCTGTATTACATAGAATAAAATCAGTAATTTCGTGTTCTTCTCCAGTGGAATTACAAGTAAATGATTTCCTGATAGAATGCATGTGTTTACACACCGAGCACTTCCCACACTTAAAATTCCCTACGGGTTGTGTGTTTAGCCACCTTGTCTCACCAGTCTGATTTTCTTTTGTTTTAATTTTAATATCGCTGGGTGATAGTATATTTTTTAAATTTTTGGCTTTCCTATATATAAATTTGGGGTGCTTTGAAATATGGGCACCTAGTATCGGATCATTAGATAAAATGCCCCAGTGTTTTCTCACAATCTGTTCAATTTGCATTGCCATTGAATTAAAACTGGTTATAAATGCCACATTACATTTATCCTCATCTGTCTTTGTAGTTTTTATTACTTTTTGTTTTGGTATTAGCATTGTTTTTCTATCAAGTTTTCTTATTTTGTCCAGATCATTGGTTAATTTATCTAGAGGGTAACCCCTTTCCAGAAATCTGGATGTCAATTTTTTGGCCTGTTCTTCAAAGTCCTTGTCCAGACTGCAGTTTTTTCTTAATCTGTAAAACTGGCCACTAGGGATGTTTTTAATCCACGTTTTCTTGTGGTTGCTCGTGGCCAGTAGCAGATTGTTTGAGTCCACATCCTTAAAATGTGTTTTTGTTGTAAGTATCCCTTCCTCTGAAGCCATCAGGCTCAGGTCCAGGAAACTTACTTCCCTTACACTATCCTCATAAGTAAATGTTAAGTTCTTATTGTTGTTATTCATATAGTGTAGGAAATGACCCACAGAACAATGATCCCCATCCCATATACAAAGGATATCGTCTATAAAACGACGCCAAATAATAATGTTATTCTTAAAGGGATTATTGGTGTTAAAAATGTATTCATTTTCCCATCCTCCCATATACAGGTTTGCGAAACTGGGGGCAAATCTTGTGCCCATCGCAGTTCCGCAAACCTGTAGAAAAAACTCATCCAAAAACATAAAATAGTTATGCTTTAGTATGTATTTAATGGATTCCAATATAAATTTTTTGTTTAAGGGGTGTAATTCCAAATCTCCTGATAAGAAAAAATCTATAGCCGCCACACCTTCCACATGAGGTATATTCGTATAGAGGGCCTGTACATCACAGGTAACCCACCTATACGAATCCTTCCATTCCAGTCCTTCTAGTAAATTCAACACTGATGTTGAGTCCCTAAGGTGGGAGGGGAGTTTAAACACATAGGGTTGAAGAAAAAAATCTACATACTGGGAAAGGTTTGCGGTCAGGCTTTGGATTCCTGAAATAATTGGTCTACCGGGTGGGTTTTGTAAGGCTTTATGTATTTTGGGGAGATGGTAAAAAATGGGGATTTTTGGGCAGTCTGAATAAAGAAAATCATACTCATTCTTAGAAATAACAACAGTCATGAGGGCTTCATCAAACAGGCTTTTGAGTCCAATTAAGAACTCTTTCGTGGGATCTTTCTTTAGTCTCATATATGACGAGGTGTCGTTCAAGAGTCTTAGTGCCTCTCCTTCATAATCTTTTTGATCTTGTAACACGACACCTCCCCCTTTATCTGCTTGTCTAGTGATTAGGTTGTTATTATCTTTCAGAAATTTTAATGCTAATGTTTCATTTTTGCTGAGGTTATGTTTTATATCACCAGTCTTGCTACCACTAGTCAAAGAATTAAATTCCTTATTAACCATATTAAAAAAGGTCTCCAAATGGTGACCTTTTGAATGCGCAGGATAAAACCTAGACTTGCCTCTAAACTGAGTATGTCTACAGTTTAATTCATTATCCATATCTTCATTTGGAGTAGGTGTAGTTATGGGAGAGACCTCCATTGTCTCCCCCTCGTCCTCCTTACCTTCTAGGTCAGTTTTAATGAAGTGTCTCTTTAAAGTAAGGTTGCGTGTAAACTTATGTAAATCAGTATATAATTGAAATGAACTTGGACCACAAGTGCGGGAAAAGGTAAGACCTCTATTTAAAACCTTTCTTTGGTCATTTGTCAAGATGACCCTAGATAGGTTAAAAATCCCTCTCGTGGGTGTTAATTTTAGTCCCTCTCGCAATCTCTTTTCTTTAGATCTGGTCCCCCCTCTTGTTCCTCTTCTGGTAAAGATCTTTTCTTTTTTTCCAGTGAGGATTTTTGGGGGGGTCCCAGACATTCTTCCTTCCTTTTCAAATCTGAGTGTCGATGTTTGACCGAGTCTAAAAAACAAGACGGAGATGATTGGGCAGGTGACTTATACCTTGGACTAGGTTTACTCATCCCATGATTCATATTCTGGTCATGTCGCTCATATTCCCTTTGACCATATCTAAAATTTGGGATATAATTCCTTCCTTTATAATTTGGGTTCCTAAAATGCCCTTCTTGCCTATGTGGGGGTGGATAACTCATGTATTGTTGAGAGCCTCTTCTATCATCATACATTTGGTTTTCCCAACCCCTTTCATTTTGATATCCATATTGTTTGGAATATCTTGGCTGATCATTAGTTCTATTTATTGATTGGGAGGATGCCCTCTTTCCGCCTCCCGGAGCGTTGCCTTTTGTGCTTCGCCCCCTCTCAGGGTCTTTTGCCCAATTTCGCTGTCTATTGTTATCGTAGTCAGCCTTATCCCTAAAAAACTTTTCATGCTTCTTCTTTAAAATTTCATCCTCCGCATGTTCAAGTTTCATGCGGAGGTCATGCTCTATTTCTGAGCAATCATATTCAATGACTAGAGGTTCAAGTAATTTTACTTCACTTGCCACCTCTTTATCAATTAATTTCAGAGTTTTCGTCCTCTCATAAACAATTAATTTCATGAGAGCCATTGAACAATCGTCAAGGATTCTGTTCCATTCTTTCATGAAATGTTGATCTTCCTTTCCGAAAGTAGGTGATTTGCGAAAACGCAGGCCCCTAGGGACTCTGTTGCAATCTATATATTTCTGTATAGTCCTTTTTTCTAAATGAATCTTACTTTCGGTAAGGAGTAATTGCTCTAGAACTTTAAAATGTTTTTCAATTGACCCCTTTGTGTCCCCATTCTCAGTGACCAAAACAGGTTCCTCTGAGAAAAGTGAATCAAAATTTTCATCACGTTTTTGTCTACAGTTCACCAAACTCCAAACCATGATAAAGGAGGGTGGGTAACTAGTGTGGAAAATTAATGTGCAACACAGAAAGAGCAGATAAGTGACAAAAGTGAACAGAAAGTGCGCAACTATTAAACAATACCACACACGTGAAGTGATATTACAGTGATATTAAAGGTATATTACGTGACCTAATATTCAGATTGGAGCGTCTGCAGCTGTGGTACCGGGGATGGCTCAGGGCACCCCCTAAAACGTTAGACAAAAACACAAAAGACACAGCGCACAACGCTCATAGTGCATTAAAGATATATTAAAACAACAAATAAATAGGGTAATTATTGTGCGTACATCAATAAAAATTCAATTAGACATTTATGGGATATGTTACCCATCCACCAGCACTGCGACCCGGATCAGATGTCTTCAGCAGAGATCTTGCATCACACTGTGGACCGGATCAGCATTCATCTGCTGTTACTGGAGTTCGTGGATAAGTCCCAGATTCAGAATGGGTAGATAAGGAGTCCTTTAAATGTCCCCGGTGAAGGTGAACAGTGTCCAGCCACAAGTGGATCACTGGGGAATGGCCGTGTCCCGCGGTCCTCGCGACGGCTGGTCTCTCTCCTTCTCCCCACCTCACTGGCACTTCCGGGTGTGACGTCACTCCAACTCGCGTCGCGTCACGTCAGAGTTCTGCTCCGGTGGCCAGATCAGTATATGTGGGGGCAGAGAGTCTAATAGAGCACTATCCTACGCGTTTCGAAACCGTAAGGTTTCTTCATCAGGGAATAAAGAATGGCATCATAACTGACATTGAAATACCCTGCGCTAGCAGCCCATTGGTCCGTCACATGGACGTTTTACCCAATGGGATAGCGACAAAGGGGGGGAGTGAATCCTTACATAAAAAAAAAAAAAACTATCAACAACAACTTTATTTATATACGACATGTATTAGTGTAAAGAACAATTCTAAAATAAAAGAAAAAAGTATTAATGCATCATAATTTTAGTCAATTCAGCTTAAAAACATATAGTATACACTTAGCATTCTGAAGCTAATGAAATTGGAACATAATATTTTGCAGTATACTCTTTGACTAATCAGAAATTTCTAAAGGAGAAGCATGAACTATAGTAATAAAGGGAGAGTTTAAAATTGAACCATGGCAAGAAGAAATGATAAAAAAAAAGCTTATTCATTGTCTGTTATCAAAAGAGACCTTGAGTCTTTAGGAACTATATTACACTATTTTGCTTCTTGCAGAGAACCATTCTATTATATTCTAACTAAAACATCAGGAAATTGACAACACAAAAGTATCGTATTAATATCCTGACCAGGAAGAAAGGAAATGCAATTTAGCAGAAACTGTGTGCATTTAGGAATTATATTTCAGCAAAAAGGCTGACTACAGAATTTTAACTAGTTATGACCATACAAAATGGAAGCTTAACATGAGTGCAGATTCTGGCCTGACATATTGGTCCTAACAATCCCCTCCTTTTTTTTCTCTAAAAGAACAAATACCCTTACTAGGTACGCTTCTCTATGACTATGGCCTTATGGGGACCAATAGTATCATAGACTCTGTTCATGGCCACATATGAATTATTAGTTACATACATGGCGTGAGATGAAACTGAAGGTTTCCTTGAGACAAATGAAAGCATTGCACACTTAGCACAGTGAAAAATAACAAAAATTGCTGCGATTATACTAATCACTACAATAAAACCATAGAGAATTTTCATACCCAATTCTCCGATCCAACTAGTGAGTCCTGACATCCAATTAAAGCTAAGGCCTGAGGATTCTTTACGCATCCTTGCCTGAATTTCCTGTAACTTATCCATATCTTTATGAATAGTGCCAGACTCATCTTCAATATAGGCACAGCACTTCTGTCCTACAAGTTTACAAACACCTCCTTGTGAGGCTAGCAGAAAATCAAGAGCCATTCTATTCTGTAATAATACTGTTCGGATCTGCTCTTGTTCATTAGTCAGACGGATAATAGCATCACTTGTCTGATTAAGAGCATCATCAATATTTACCATAACATCACTTAATTTAGAACAGAGATCCAGAACACCTAAACTAGGTATAAAAACCCCAGCTGCAATGCAGGTTGGACTAATGGTCCTGGTCAGATCTTTTCGATTTCTCAGCTTCCCTTGGGGTAACGTGTCAGATACTGTACATAGAAAGTGGGAAGAATGAAACCCAGATAACAAGGGGCAGTGTGATTGCAGGGTACAATCTTAGTGGCCCACATGCCACACAACCAATATATATATATACACTGGCGACACACTTTATTCGAGCTCGGCTAGTCCCACGAATTCGGGTATACCCGGGTGTATTGAGGTTTGTGACTGTTTTCTGCCCGAGTGCATTGAGTTATTTTCCGGCAGGGATTGAAGCATTTTATTGCCGCTGGCTGCAATACTGCACAGTACATATATATATACTGCATTACAATTCATGAATTTATGCCATCTGGTAGACACGCGAAGCATTGCAGCCTATTAAATCCTAATCATTATCATTTAACAGATCAGCCGCCCATCAGCCAGGCATGAACCCAGGCTGGGAAGGCAAATGCAACGGGGCTTGTCAGAGGTGAGGAGCGGCGCATTCCAGGTATTTGCCAGGTACATACCGGGTATTTGCTCGAATAAAGTGTGTCGGTGCAGTATATATATATATATATATATATATATATATATATATATTTATATATCATTAAATATTTCTATAGATTAGAAAATGGCTTACATCTCAATATGTCACATAATCTAAGGGTCAGCTATTTGTGAGAATTGGTGGGGGCTAATTTCTGCTAAGAGCGACTGCACAAACATTCTTCTTGCACACATCTTTCATACTGCATTTACTCAGAATGGCAAAACGGACCAAGAAGGTTGCTATGGTCAAAATGGCTGACTTGTGATCCTTTCCTTGTGGTTGACTCACGTCCCTTTGTGACCTCCCACCTTCCTCATATCCAGTCTTCTCAGTCCCCCCATATCCTTAAGAGACAGTCTATTTAAAGAACAGAACAGTTAACCGTTTCATAGTCCTGATGGACCAAGATGTCCAAGTTGTGCATAACTTCATTCCTTTCTTTTCCGGCCATTATATCAGCCCAGTTGATTTCTTCTTTGGTCTCTTCTTCTGGGGGACTGGTGACATCATCACCGCAGAGAGGCATAGCGTCGGTGGGGGTTGCAACGCACTTCTGGATCAGAGTTTTGCTGTACTTAATACATAGAGAGCAATGAGTAGGACAAACACACACATACAAAAAACATTCGCTAGCTTCGCTCAAAGCAAATCAATCCAACCACCAAGTCCCCATGGTCCCTAAATCCTGGATAAATACACAACATTGGGCGTTAACTAGGGCGCATACATGCCCCTCCTTTTGAGGCTAAAATATAGTCTAGAGCTATTTTATTCTGCGGAGCCATTAATTTAAACTAAACCTATTCTTGGTTAAGTGAGTAAATGTCTGCGATTGTATGATTTAGGATATCCCTGTAAACCTGTCATACAGTAACCCAACTCCTACATTTGGGAATAAATTCCCTGAAACTTATTCTTCCCATAGACTACTTTTTAGCACTTGTGTATTGGGTGCATCTCTTCTGTTTCTAACTCTACCTGTGAGCAATTAACATAACCGTGTGTTTGACTGATAAAACATTCTCCCACCGGGATATCATTCTCCAGGAAGATTCTATTAACCTATAAATCCAAACAAAATAAACAAAGTTAAACAAATAATACCTTATACTATTTTGTCATCCTTATGGGACGCCACTTACACAAACATAATGGAGCATACATTGTAACTGAAAAATAATAAAAACCTGTAAAAATAAAAAGTTCAAAGTTTGTGTGTTGAGGCCTGGACATTTTTGCCTATAACCTTTCTCCCTTGATGATTAGTGGTCAGAGAGTATTGTGTCCATCAAAACACTTATTTGCAGGTGCTATGTCTTTGTCTTTATTAGCTGTTTGTGCTTAGACTGGCACTATTTTGACGTGCGTGATGTATATCCATGATGATAAGACATTTTTACTGCAATGCTGGTGATGAGTAGCATTTAAATGGCCTTTTCATCTGGGATGAAGAGCGTGCTTGCGTAGAAAATGCTTGACCATTAACCCGTCTTGCGTAGGTGCACTTTCAGCTTTAACCTGTGCCTAGAAAGACTCAAAAATATATATTAGTTGCATGCAATACTCATTAATTGTTTTATTACCAATAACATGGTCCTTAATTCGTTACTTTGAACTACTGATGGTCATAACTCATCCCATAAGTGTCTCATAGGGAGAGAATTTATACATAGAAATAAATTATTGTATTAATATGGTTACTACTATTATTAGCATCCGCAATATTAAACAGAGATATTCCCTATTAACGCTCCTCAAATTTTAAACTAAGCAACCAATATGGACTTGACTTTGCTACAATACAAGTTCCTAAAACTTGGTACCTCAGCCTTTGCCAAACCAATTGCTTCCATAATCAACTCTATCCTGTCTGCAGGCCATATCCCTAAGACCTGGAAAACTGCTAGAGTTGTCCCAATCTTCAAAAATGGGGACAAAAACACTGTCTCAAACTACAAATCAATCTCTCTTCTCCCAATACACACTTACTCTCATTCATACCTAACTGCCATCTGCCATTTTCTCTGATGCAAATGGTGTCAACCTTTTAGTCATTTAATACTAACTAACCTTAAAACTCGCCCCACAAGTCAAGCATCCCAACAGCCTGCACTCATGGCTATTGTCCCACACCCACAGTCACTCCTGGCTTTCACCTCAAACACTCCACTGTAACTATTCTGCTAAAAATATGAAATGCCTTGTATATAATATGTATACCCTGTTCACTTATGCAATTATATATCCCCTGTCCTTTAACTCTATTTCCAGGACATACCCAAAAACAAATAAATGGTTACAAAATTATAAATTTGGCAGATATGATATATCCCTCAACATAGGGACGGCTTGCTACCTGCTTTGCTGTGACATCTGCAAAGGTATTATTATTATTTACCAGGGGCCTGTCAGCCCTTGGAGATAACATTGCTATAATAAATTCTGAGGAATCGGTGGATTGGTCAGCGCACGGGTTTTTTTCTCATAAAATGAAAAGAGAGGATAAGGAACACGTGATTAGTGTTTATTTAGCCAGACAGTACATTATGCAATGATATAAGGTTGTCTTCTAAAGTATATAGTAAAATGCTTGAATTAAAAACTTGGATAAAAACCTGAATAAAAAGCTTGGATGAAAAGCCTTTAATAAAAACTACTTCATATATTTTAAAATGGAGTTCTGTGATTGATTGGACTGATCTAAGGTTGGGGGTGGTGGGATGGAGAATGGAAAATGAAAAATTGCAGGGTGGTGGGGGCTGGTGATTAGCAGGCTCTTATGCAGCCTGCTGTCTGACAGGGATAGGGATGCTGATTTGGCAGTATACGGGGGGCAGTCTTACTTTAACAGAGTGCTACCAGAAGCAATAACTTCCTCCTCCTCCTAATGAAGGTAGTGTGTAGGTGAAGCTAATTTAGCAGTATATGGGGGGCAGTCTTACTTTGACAGAGTGCTGTCAAAAGCAATGACTTCCTCCTCCTCCTAATGGAGGTAGTATGTAAGTGACTTCTCTCCCGGGTGCCCGATTTAGAGAAAAAAGGGCCGAACATGGTGAGTGGGTAAAAATGAATTTATTAAGTGCAGAAAAAACAGCAAACAGGAAAAACACTTACGATACCGTTTGGGCAACAGCCCAGCTTCAGCCCGATCGTCCGTTCATGCTCCTCCGACCAGTGTGTCTCCCGTGATCGCGTCCGATGGCGAGACCGGAAGGAGGGGGCTTACCGGATGTCAGCAGGCTGGCTGGGTCCTTCAGGCAATGGGCTACGGCAGGGAACTATGCGTTTCGCAGTGATGCTTCGTCAGGTTCCTGCCGGATGCCCTGGATCTTCCATTTTTATAGGCTTAAGAACTAGTTGATTGGTTAATTGCAATCAATTAGTATTTCATACAATTAAAATATTAAAACAGCTTTTTCTTCAATTGTGGGTACTAAATGTTTTGTACATTGACTGTAATGGGCGATTTTGGAGGAAAAGGATGAATGAATTGTGGATGCAAGATTTATACAATCGTGGAAATAAGTCAAACAGTTAATTATGCCCACATGGTATCACTTCTGCATAGTAGATTACTTGGAGCCTGATTATCTCACAAGCGGGTATGCAATTCAGTAATCAGGATAATACACATATATCTTTATACAGGTTTCTTAAAATGAGTGCTGTAGCAGAATTATATTGTACTATAGCCTTGCGATTGAATCCCCATGGATGTACATATGGCTCTATAATTGGGTATGACCGCTCTGTGGCTGGTGATTAGATTGTTAGAAGATGGTTTGATGGCTAAAAATAGGCTATGTGATAAAAGTATAACATAATGGGAATTTCATATGAAATTTGGAATAAAGGTTTGTGAATGGAGAGAATTAGAACTAGCAGAGTTCATGCGTGGTAATTTAGTCGCATCACATGTCTCTTCATTTAAAAATTGCTTCATAGCTTGATGGAAAATATAAAATATGAAATAGTAGAATATGTAAAAAAGTAGAATATAGAAAATATAAAAAATATATTAAAAAATATATTAGAAGATATATAGAGAATTAAAAAATTCAAAAAATTCATAGACCTCATGTTTCCCCTTGTGGTTCATTTAGAAATAATATGAAATATTATGAATTGTAATGGTGCCTTTGGTGTATAAGGTTTTGTATTTCAGTCATTTACAGACTTTGAATACCTGAGTGTTCTTGTGTGTGCTGCATCGGGGATTCGATTCCAGGGTCATAGTTCTACACACAGATGCAGATATTAGATGCATGCTTGCTGGTACAATGAGAGGTGATTTAACACAAATATTGCTGGATCCTCAGAGTTGCGCCGGTACTAGTACATTGGAGGAGGGGAAAAGGAGAAGGGGATTGATGGAATCAAGATAGAGAGGGAGAAGGGGAAAAAGATGAGAAAAGAGGGAAAAGGGAGGAGAAGAGGAAGGAGAAAGAGGAGGAGGGAAAGGGGGAGAAAAAGGAGAAAAGAGAAAACATGATTAGTACAGTGGATCTTGAATGGAATGTGATCTTTATTCTAGAAAAGCCCCAATGTCTATATCAATGTTAAGTCCTAGGGGTGCTAGCGTCTTTAATTTGTAGATCCATAAAGTCTCCTTTTTGGCTAGTTTGGTTAGTCTATCACCCCCTCGCCAGAGGGGTGGGATCTGTTCTATGGCTCTATAGGTGAGGCCGGAGGGATCTCCTTGGTGATGTATTGAAAAATGTTTGGACACGCTGTGGGTCATTAACTGCCGTCGAATGTTCCCAATATGCTCTAATATGCGAACTTTTAATGGTCGGCTGGTACGGCCGACATACTGTAATCCACAGGGGCAGTTTAATAGATAGACTATGTGATCGCTCTTGCAGTTGATGAACTGTGCAGTTTTAAATTGCTCACCTGTTACTTGTGATGAAAAGTTCATTTTGTCGCTGGAGCCCTGTTTGCAAGCTTTGCAGGTGCTGCACTTGAAAAAACCTTTTGCTGTTGATAGCCAATTACTCTCCTTTTTCGTGTTGTCTGTTCTGAACAGACTGGGTGCTAGCTTGGTTTTTATATTGTCAGCTCGTTTGAAAATGACCCTTGGTCTTTCTGGGAGGTAATTCTTAAGAGTGTCATCCCCTAGTAGGAGGTGCCAGTGTTTGTTTAGGATTTGTTGTATTTTACCCGAATCCTGGCTATATTGAGTTAAGAATGGAGCATTGAAATCTTCTCTTTGTTGCTTTTGGGATGGTTTAAGAATGTCAGTTCTTTGTAAGAGGCCTGTCTTATTAATGGATTCTTCTAATGTGTTTTTATTGTATCCTTTATTGATAAACCTATCTTTCAGGATACCTGCTTGTTCTCTAAAGACGTTACTGTCACTGCAATTTCGCCTGATTCGGCGGAATTGGCCTGGGGGTATATTGGATAGCCACTTTCTGTGGTGGCAGCTTGTTTGTAGTAGGTAGTTATTGCAATCTACTTTTTTAAAGAATGTCTTGGTTTTGAGTGTGTTATTCTCTACATAGATGGTGAGATCTAAGAAATGTACTGAGACTTGGTTTGTGCAGGCTGTGAATTTTAAATGTATCTCGTTATTATTGATATATTCCAGAAAACGTTTCAGATCTATCTCGCTTCCTTTCCAGATGAAGAAGATGTCATCAATATATCTTCACCATAGCACCAGATCTGCGCTGAATTCGTGTGGGGACCAAATAATGTCTTGTTCCCAGATGTCCATAAAAAGATTGGCGTAACTGGGTGCAAATTTTGTACCCATTGCCGTGCCGCATTTTTGTAGGAAATGTTTCCCATCGAAGTTAAAAAGGTTATGTTTTAAATAAAGTTAATACTTTCTAAGATAAATGATTTTTGTTCTATGTGCATGTTTGGGTCATTGCTGAGTGTCCGATCTATAGCTGAGATGCCATCCTCGTGATTGATGGATGTGTATAAGGATGTCACATCACATGTGCATAGTGTAAAATCTGGGCTCCATGTTGTTTGTTCTATCAGATTGATAGTTTGTGTTGTGTCTCTAAGATACGACTTCATCTCCACAACATAGGGTTGTAGGGAAATGTCTATGTATTCAGAAAGTCTTGAAGTGAGAGAGCCTATACCCGAGATGATTGGTCTACCCGGTGGCGCTGTCAGGCTTTTGTGTATTTTGGGAAGGAAGTAGAAGATTGGCATCACGGGGAATTTCACATTCAGATATTCGTATTCTTTTTGATTTATGTCCTAAAACTGCATTTTGTATGGTCTTTCAAAAATTAAATAACGGGAATATTTCAAATTACTTATAAACACCAAGTCTATGCCTACAAGAGCATGCAACATTCTTTCACTCATTCCCCAGAACGCCTTCTGAAAGAAATCTCATATTCCTGCAAACTTCCATCAATACATCTTATGCTATCCCGTTTTAACTATGCCCTCTCTTAAGCTAAACAAAATATCTTCAAACATGCAACAGTTATACCATGACTAAAAAAACAGCAAGCTTGACCCTACCTGTCTTGTATGGCTTCTACACTGCTTATTTAACGGAGACAATTCTCGCTAAAATAACTGACCTCCATGCTGCTAAAGGCAGATATCATCACACTCCGCTCACACCACGGACACCCTCCTTTTGAAGCGCTATGTACATTAATGGCGTTATATACATATATAATTTAATATATTAATTCAAACAGTGCTTGTGAGCTCTTACCAGCATTTTAAACAAAAACAGCCCCAAATATATCTTAATCCTGTAGAAATAAAATTGAAATGTGTTATCTTACTGCTTTACGGAAAAGAAGACAGTTCTACATTACCTTGTTCTCATGAATAAACTGCTTAAGCACAGAGCACACACCGTATATTCCGGCGTATAAGACGACTTTTTAACCCTGGAAAATCTTCTCGAAAGTCGGGGGTCGTCTTATACGCCGGCAAAGTGCAGAGCAGAGCAGTGACAGGGAGAAGATCCGTGCTGCTGTTTCCCTGTGCTTGCAGGGAACATCAGATTTGATTTCAATATACTGTGCCGGCACATCCTATTCTAACTTTTGCCTGTCTTGCTCCGCGCATCATTATGGGCTGGTGCCGAACGTGGCCGTGCGCCAGCCCATAATGATGCGCGGAGCAAGACGGAGCAAGACCGGCACAGTATATATAAATGAAATCTGATGTTTTTTTAATTTTTATTTGGTTGGTGTGTGCGTTGGAAGAGGGGTAGTCTTATACGGCGAGTATATCCCAAACACTATATTTTAACTGGAAAAGTTGGGGGGTCGTCTTATACGCCCAGTTGTCTTATACGCCGGAATATACGGTAGTTAATTTTAATGTGAATGCTTCGCATTCTTTAAACTGTAAGAGAGAGGCTGTGCCCCTCCTTTTATTAAGATAGAAATACCACAAACGAAAAGAAATGTGTCCGGTTTAAAAAGTATCCGCCTGGCCAGGACGAATAAACCTTTCAAACTATAACCAGGGACAGAGCTGAATATACTCCCCTTTTGTTGTGAGGTATTTCTCTCTATATTCGGTGTACACCTTTTTAAAACCTTTTAAAATTTATATTTCATCATGAACATGGAAGGGAAGGGGAGGGTTAATTCCCACTTGTGATGCTAACCAGGAGTAGGCAATGTTTGATCATGATATAAAAATATAAACATCTTCATAGCATAGGACAGTTCATAAGACTCAGGATTCCAGATAGTCCAATGTTAAACACACTCCCATAGATTATGCCACTAGCCATATAGGTAAGTCTTATGTGGTGGTCTAGGTAACCGTGTGTGGTTTGCAGTTTGTGGTTTCCAATCTTCAGCAGCAGCAGCAGCAGCAGCAGCAGCAGCAGCAGATGCACCGCCATTTTCCCTGTACTCTCTTCAATATTTCATCATGAGCAACTAATATTCAAATTTTTTTTGTGTACACACGATAATCAGCATGACTTTCACACAGTATCTTTCACACAAGAAATCATTCAGGAAAAAATTAATCAGGGTTACAAACAAACCCTTTTACAGTACATAGGGTAGTGGTGGTTTTTTTTTTTTATTTTTTTATTTTTTTTTTTTTTTACAGAGACTTTCACTCTGAGCCCCCACGGGCAAAGCAGCACTTCCCTGCTTCTGACTGATAGTGGCACACTCTCTGCCAATGACCAAAACCACCACAATTAAAACAGATCAGCATTATCCTGAGCTATTATTCCTGATTGATTTCTGAGATCAGCATAAACCATTAGTAGCTTATAGAAAAACAGCTAAATTATGACAAATAATTGCAATATTTATACTTACACAATATACAATGGTCGTTCAGCTAGATCAGAGATAACAGTCCAGTCGTGCACAGAATTTACTGGACTCTTAACAAAAATTCTGTTTAAAAGGGCCTATCCCAATTATTCAGTCACAATTTAGGTCTATTAAATTCCCAGAGGGGGTGAAGCATTATATATAAACATTTACATATATACTCACCACCTTTGTGAATTTCCCACTTCTAGACCCCAAAAACTGAAGGAAAATCCGTTATTTCCTCCCCTGGCTTCAGAACCGAGAGGAACCTTTCCTCTGCCAGGTAAACTGAAGCCTTGTGACTGGATACACTATCTGCACCGTTTGCAGCAGACTCCCCCGGAGAAGTTTTCATGCCCTGCAACTGTTATCTTCGATCTTTGATGAACTTTATCAGGCCTGGAAGATGAACGAAATGAAACGTAACGCATGCCAGGTTTCAAATCCTTTGTCTCAATTTATTACTCATAGGGTAATGACTTTTATACAGAAAAAAAAAAAGATATTGGTTAGAGGCGTAACATAGGTGTATCATAGGCGTATCATAGGCGTGTCTTGGGCGTAGCTTTGATTAGAGGCGTGATTTAGGGGCAGGACATATTAGTGGCGTGACTTTTGAGACGTGTCTTTTCCAATACAAGCAATTGTCTGAATACATAGCTTATTCATTGTCTGTTATCAAAAGAGACCTTGAGTCTTTAGGAACTATATTACACTATTTTGCTTCTTGCAGAGAACCATTCTATTATATTCTAACTAAAACATCAGGAAATTGACAACACAAAAGTATCGTATTAATATCCTGACCAGGAAGAAAGGAAATGCAATTTAGCAGAAACTGTGTGCATTTAGGAATTATATTTCAGCAAAAAGGCTGACTACAGAATTTTAACTAGTTATGACCATACAAAATGGAAGCTTAACATGAGTGCAGATTCTGGCCTGACATATTGGTCCTAACATTATATAACTACAGTATATAATACAGTATATCTATTGTTTATATTGCTGCATATTAATAGAACTATATATTGTGTAGATCTATCTCATTTTATACTATTTTTACTGTAAATGATGTGCTGTACTTGTGGCCTACTGCACTGTAACTTACCGGATTGTTGTTTTTCTGTACATTGTAGGGAGGCATTGTAGGGAGACAATTCTTCTGGTCGACAAAATAAGTGAAGAGAATGATGAGATGAGTGCCTTAAGGGTCAAATACACTCTGCAGCAAAATCACAATCTCACTGTATTCGAGACCAGCATAAAGAAGATTAGATATACAGTAAAGGTGATTGGTGCTCAAGCATGGAATCCCATTGTTCTAAGTATATGAGGGGGACACTTCTGGGACATGAGATATAAAACCTTTTAGAGAGCTCCAGTTGCCCTGAAGGCAGGGGTAAATGCACAAAGACACCCCCCCTAACCTCATTGGGCTGGCCCCAGGTAAGTACTCACGATAGTGTCACCAGTAGTCCTTCTCAATCTGCGTGCAGTTGCCAGTAGGGAGAAATCCAGAGCAAATGGGTTGGTGCAACGCACAGCAAAAAAAGTTTTTGGCGCCAAAATCGGCAGACTGTGCCCCTATATATACCGGATGTATACCATGTTGATACACTTCTTGATAAAGTGCAATTTGTCTGCACGAAACGCGTAGAAGGTTGCAGCCTTCTGTTTTTATGTCCACCCAATAAAGAAATATTTTTGCCAGACCTGCCATCACCCCCTTTTTTTGCTGTGCGTTGCACCAACCCATTTGCTAAAGAAGATTAGACGCAGAATTGGATGGAAATATGAACGTGTGAGGTTAGTGCTGGACAGTACAGGAGGTTAAAGTGTTGTTTAAGAAACTGTACTGTACCTATAAAATGATTCCTTGTCATTACACAGTGTACCCTATGATAAGGGACATTAACAAGATCAAGAGAATGGTCCAGGCCCAGGCATGGATCGACAGTGGAGAAACTTTCCAGGATTGCATCTTCATTGATGAGTCTACTGTTTCGCTGGAGAGATTTGCCACCTTTGCATTCCACAAAAAAGGTCGCATATCTAATAAGCCGCGTCCAAAACACCCAGTGAAGATGCATGTGTGGGGTGCCATCTCTAGGCGTGGACCAGGATGCATCGTCATCTTTGAAGGTACAGTAAAATGTATGTCACACGCTTTTGCCTTATACAATGTACTGTACTTGTGTGCAGTTTTTTGAGCACTTTTCTTTTGTTGTTATAGGAATCATGAATAAAGCTTTCTTCCAAGAGAAAATTATGCCTGAGATTGTGGAATACATCACCCGTGAGTTCCTGGATGGTCACTGATTCTACATGACAACGATCTGAAGCACAACATGTCAACAGTGCATATCCTTGAGTGCAGTATCAACTGGGTGAAGACACAGATAATACTTACTGTGTCCTACATCCTCCATGGGAAAAGAATGGCTGCTCGTTGGGGGCTGGCTCATATAGAGCCTGGCCGCGCGCACACAAAGCCTGGGAGCGCGCGCCAATCAGCAGTCAGGTAGGGGGAGTTTTTTTTTTCTGACAGCACGAGCAGGGAAATTTAGCGCGAGCAGGGACAATTTAAAAAAACAAAACACGTGTGCTGCTTGGGCCAATAGTTACTCGCCAGGGGGTTAAATCCACCCGCCCTGGGCTTGTAAATGTATAGGATTGTCGAACACTATAGATATAGATATAGATATAGATAGATATAGATATATATATATAGAAAAAACAAAACAGAGCGCACGCCCCATAGTGTAACACTGTAACATTTACTGTTGGGGAAGGGTGGATGGAGGCATTAAACACACTCACAAGGTTAAAATCAATATAAAGCAATTTGTGATATATAATCACCACCTGGCATGTCCAAACTGCAGCAGGGAGTCCAAAGTTCGCTGGATATAGTCACTCAGACCGCGCTGTCCCTCTGGTTCACTCGAAATCCTCCAAACAGTTTTGGTATCAGAGTACTCAACAAGGTGATGGTATCTGACAGGTCAGTATTACTAAAAAAGTGCACTATCAAAAACATAAATACTAAATACAATACTCTAAGAGATGGATCACCTCAAGTGGATGGGATTTCTAGGTTCATTACGACCTTCAACCAATCCCATAGATCCATACAGGGTATACTAAATACCCACTGGAGCATTTTGAAATGTGACCTCCATTTGGGGAACATTATTCCTGAGAAGATCCCCATTGTATATAGAAAAGCTAAATATATCAAGAACATTCCAGCTCCAAGCAAACTCAAATCTACGGTTGCAGCTGCCGGTGCCGCCTCTGTGAACCTTATTGGTAATCACAGATGTGGCAGGGGCCATTTCATCACGGCAAACATCTTAATACTACTTTGGAGTTTGCCTCCCTTCACAAAGATGAACGACATAATGTGAGGAGCAATATTAATTGTCTCAGCACATTTGTCGTTTATTTAGTACAATGTGGATGCGGCCTCCAATATGTAGGCCGCACCACCCGGCCCCTTAGTACCAGATTCCTGGAACACAGGAGGAATGTGATAAATGGTGTCAGTACCCATAGTCTACCAATACATTTTTCCAACATACATAATAAGGATCCTGAATCCTTAAAAATTATGGGTATTGAACACACTCCTCTTAGTGCATCAGGAGGGGACTGTTTTAAATTACTCTGTAGAAGGGAGACTTTTTGGATACACCGATTGGGGACACTAACCCCCGGTGGTCTAAATGAATGTTTAGATACCAGTACGCTGGTATAGGTCTGTATATCCATCTTTGGGTGTAGTTCCTCTGAGTTAATCTCTGCTGCTTCTTTTTGCCCTTCCCATCCTTAGCCCAGTCCATCCATGCAGTCATTCCTTTTGCCCCAACCCCGCCCCTCCCCCTCCCACCCCCATTCCCGTTCCCCTCCTCTCTAACAAATTAGATTAAATTATGTGGACATTTTATAGATATATTTTAATCAATGCATTTGTGTGTCATCACATTAGTATAACTAAAATTGAGAGGTAGAGCACAGTTTATACTGTGGGCTCTCCATTCATTTTTATTCACACTGATACACATACACACTCTTTCTTCACTTGCTTTCAGTTACCCTTTGACACCTCCAGCCATAAATCTCATCCACACCGGGGGAAGGACCAGCACAGATAACATTCCAAGAGACGCTGTTTTTAAGTTATCCTTGCTTCATTCATTGTAACATCGCCGGAAGAAGAGATCAGTGTATCTCGAAAGCTCGCACAAATAAAAGCATTTCGTTAGCCACAGAACGGTATCATCTATTTATTTTTTGATTATTGAAGCTCGGCTAACACGGTACTGATACCTCTACATATATATATATATATATATATATATATATATATATATATATATATATATATATATATACACAAATGTAAATACAGCTGTATGCTCATCTGCATGTCTTAGGCAGGTCTGCAACCCCACCTTTCCCCATTATCACCCAGCACACAGCACTTCCACTGCAGCAAGGGATTCTGGGAAATGACATGCAAATGAGCACACAGTGCCACTTTTTGCTTCAAAAACTATTTATATATATATATATATATATATATGAGAGAGATATATTTGTATGGACATGGTACTGTAGGGGTTAAGTGTTGACAAGATGAACTCAGTAATTATGTAAGCACATGACACCAATTGTAATCACACTTTGGTGCCACGATCTCTGTGTTTGACACCCTATAAAAACATATATTTTTTTGTTCCAACGTGTGGGTGCAGTTGTGAGGAGAGGAGAGATAGAGCGGAGTTGTTGTTGTTGTTGTTGGTGGTGGTAGTAGGAGAGAGTTCTTGATTACTGAGTGAGTTGTATTGTATTTTGTTTATTTTCAAAACATTTTTGTCTTGTTGCTGTGAAAGTTATTTGTCAGTGTGTCCTTTTTGTTTATATTTTTTTTGTGACTGAGTGAAATAGAGAGGATGAGTGGATGTGGGAGTGGACGTGGACGTGTGAGTGGTGCGGTGGCTGGTGGCATGGTGGAGCGTGGGAGTGGAGTGGTGGAGCGTGGGAGTGGAGTGGTGGAGCGTGGGAGTGGAGTGGTGGAGCATGGGAGTGGAGTGGTGGAGCGTGGGAGTGGAGTGGTGGAGAGTGGGAGTGGAGTGGTGGAGCGTGGGAGTGGAGGTGGTGCGGTGGCTGGTGGGAGTGGGAGAGGAGTGGGACGTACAGGTACGGTTCATCCTGCCCGGGCAGGCACGTCCCATGATGACACTCCAGGTGGGGGAGTGCAGGTGGGTGAGGGTAGCTGCAGTAGTGGACATGGAGAGGGAGACACTGTTCACCATACAAACAGTGATGAGGATGGAAGTGATGAGGGGCCATCAACAACCCAGGCGCCTACGGAGGGCATGAGAAACCCAAAATGACATCCTTGTTGTAGGTGTCATGTCATCCTATGATCGACTATATGGATCCTTGGCAAGTAAGTATTTTTTATCTAATGTATTATAATATTCAAAGTATGTTGTGTATACCGCAATACCTAATGTATGAACTGTACATACATTACATTTGTAATTCTTGTGCTGGGGAACAATGAAATAAAATTAACAGGAGGGGGAGGGATGGTGAGGGTAAAGGGGATATGTGTGTGATCCGCGGGGAGCATGGAAGGAAAATGGAAATGAAACACAATTTAAGTGTAAACTGTTTGATAACGGATGGGTTAATACAATAGTGTATCTTGGCTCCTATGTGTTGCCTACTCACAGGATTCAAACAAAAAACAGGCAGTGTGACACAATGGTATTGGCAGAGTGGATCTGTGGAATCTTGATATGGTGTGGACCCCCAATCTCAGCAGGACAGCATGTTACATGTGGGAGAAAGAGTAGCCATAGTGCAGACCAATCATGTAGAAAATGGACTTTATAAAACTTAAAAATGCACACTTACAATAAAAACAATATATTCAAGCATTGATCACATGTATGTGATGGAAGAGGACAGACTGTGGATATTTTGGGCTCACCCACCACCTCCGGTGCGCACGCGATGCGTGGGATACTGCTACGCTGGACGTTGCCTCCTCACAATCCCCTCCGGGGTGCTTTGGCGTCGGACGCTTCTGTCCCTGTGCTGCACGATGGTATCCGTGTGTATCTCCAGCTCCCTCAGATGCGCGCCGTCAAGTCCCATCCGGTGGACTGCAATGCGTCACTTCCGGTCCAGTCGCGATACGTCACTTCTGGTGGAGGGCTCCCAATTTTCGTCCCTGCTTCTCTCTCACAATAGGCGGGTACCACTCTACGCATTTCGCCAATCGGTACGTGGCTTCGTCAGCACGTTTCAAAGGGGATATGTGACATCACTAAAGTGAGGGATATTATAACCTAATCACTAACATGGAAGGAAGTTGTGCTGATGAGAAGCAGGGTTAATGTTACGTTTTGTGCTCACTTACCCCTTCTACAGGCCCATTCTCATTCACCTCAAAGTGGGACTATGGTACTTTACGACTCACTCACACTAAATTAATCCCATTCTTGAAACAAATGCAACAAATATGACAACCATGTTTAATCAATACATGAGTAACGTAATATTGAGCTTGTCAACATGTCTGCTATCACGGATGTGTGCTGATGATTGGGCACATGTAATGTGTCACTAATGTGCACATTACATAGCCTAATTGGTGTCCTTAATTATATGTACATGTTCACAAACAGTTTCAGATATTACCATACAGCAGGCGTGCTCAACTCCAGTCCTGGAGGGCCACAAACAAGCCAGGTTTTCAGGATATCCCTACTTCAGCACAGATGGCTTAATTAGTGGCTCAGTATGACTGAGCCATTAATTGAGAGATAATAGATATAAATCCAATGTGAATGGATCAAAAGAATAAATATTCCTAGATTAATCGGTGCAGGGGTGGTGGTATATAAAATAAAATAATAATTTAAACACTTACACGGCCTTGTGTAAGTACTGTCCCGTAAATGTCTCTTTCCTTGTCTCCTTCTTTCTTCTTCCTTCTCTTATGGTTGTTCTTCTGCTTCCATCCAAATGCACGTCCCTTCAATCTCTCAGTGAGGTTCAATCATATGGTGTCACCCTCGGAGCAAGAAATAAATAAAGATTGAGGGACAGATAACACACTGATACAACAGGTACTGTTCAAATGGTTATACACAATATATGCAGCAAATCCTGCAAGCACTCACACGGGCAAGTGTGAGTGCAATCGTTGGGGGGGTATCTTTAACCTCCTCCTACGTAGGGGTTCACACGGAACTCTAATCCTACACACAATAAGTCAATGGATGGGGGAAGGGGAAGAAATATAAATCAAAGCTAAAATAAAGATACTCACACGGCCACGTGTGAGCTCGCACCGTGAATGGGCATCTTTGGAACTCCTGCTTCAGAATCCAACACTGCTGCCAAGCATAAAACAGCCAGAAACAAAGTACTGTAAACTACATGATACTTTAATGGACATAAACATATTAAAAAGTCTAAAAACACTCGGTTTACACAACCAAATGTAGCACAGATGGCCAGTCCTTGCAGGAACTTGCGCAGGTAGTTAGGGTCTCAGCTGACTTCCCGCGTCCGGGCGTTGAGCTGTGATCCTGCTTCCTACTCCTGACGGTGGCCGCAAACATCCAAAAGGCTCTAGGGTTTTGAGCTACGCGTTTCGCCCTCGTTTGGGCTTCCTCAGGCTCCGTAGTTAGGTTTGACTGGGACTCCCTGATATATATAGTCCCTCAGTGAGCAATCCTACCGTCTCCCTAAAGCCACCTCCCTTATCACTTCGTTTTCCGTACCTCACATGTCTTTCCGTTAATAGGCTCCAAAAATGGCTATTAATAACTGACATTTGCACCAAACATAATGGGGTTATAGACCTTAAAGTCTGCCTATGGTTCATACAAATTGGTTAACGAACTCATTTGTTACAGGCTCGATTCATATAATATTTGCTCGAACATACAATAAATCCTAAGGTTAAAAACATTTCATGTGCTTGTTAACTCTTCATGAAAAGATGGAGTTAGTATCTTTATGAACTGTTATTGTGTCCTGTGATATAAAGGGTTGCTACTTTAAAATGTGTAAGATACACCTGCAGTTAGTGCCCTATGTCTCAGGATATATTTAAAATCCTGTATGGTAAAGTTCTTGTCTGGTTAACTGGAATCACATCAAATTCTACTCATTGGTGCTATTTCCTAAAGTACTAGTCAATTACAATGTCTAATATTTGTTCATTTGATTGGACTTAGGGTAAATCCTTAAATTAAAAACATTTCGTGTACCCTTTATAGAAGGTTTGAGTGTTTGTGCCTTTTGAAGCTCATGTTTTGTAGTATAGTGCAAATCATTGTTGCTTTATGAGACACGGACAAAACCGTGCTGCATAAATATGTATAATCTAATGCGAAATTAATAATTTAAAATACTATAAGGTTTCTTTCATGTAGGGGTAATTAAAAATACATCAATTTCTACTCATTAATAAAATTTCTTAAAGTGCATTTCTAAAACCAAAAAATGCGAGTTTAATCTGCTCTCAGCACTTTAAATAAATAACTTAAATATTATAAAATCTTAAAAAATCTTACACAATCTTGAAAAGCCTTTTAGCCACAAAAATAGTTACGCAAAATGTCCAATAAAAAAAACTCTGAATACATTCCAATGAAAAACCAATTAGAAAGGTACTTGGGGTAAAAGTCTTGTTTGAAAATGTCTTTTTTGACAATGTCTTGTTTAACAATACACAGTGCTCCAGAAGAATCGTTAAAAGTTTGATTGCGTCTGGACTAGATCATAAAAATATGTCAGTAAGCATGAAACATAAATCCACTCATAGTGTGCCTAAAATGTATTTGCTGCATCCGCTCTTGTTTAAGCACTTGATATAATGCCTAATGATTTTATCCTATGGGC
This sequence comes from Ascaphus truei, assembly GCF_040206685.1. Classification (NCBI taxonomy): domain Eukaryota; kingdom Metazoa; phylum Chordata; class Amphibia; order Anura; family Ascaphidae; genus Ascaphus; species Ascaphus truei. Next base: position 231,951 of record NW_027453842.1, read on the forward strand.
TCTACGTTAAAATGAAATGGAGGTCCTATGATTACTATACCGAATATAGAGTATAGAGCATACGCCCTATTCTATACAGAGGTGGGACTGAATACTAGATGAAGGCCCCAAGATCTATATCTATGTTCAGACCTCTAGGGGTTAGAGTCTTCAGTCTATAGATCCAGTATGTCTCCCGTTGACAAAGCTTCTGGAGTCTATCTCCCCCTCACATTTGTTTATATAATTTTTGAGCGCCACTTTTTGATATATTTGTTTTTCACTTGTACTCTGTTCTCACCAATATCAAGGCTGCCTGAATTATATCACGTGTTTAAGAGTGAGTGTACTATGACTAACTCTAATGTGTTCCAAAATAGGACTAATAGAAATTTGAACTTGGACACATATTTCAAAGACACCAATTTGTCTTTTAAAGATGACCAAGAACAAATCAATGCCACCTGTATTAAACTGGAGCGTACTCTAATAAGAGATACTAAAAAATGGCTAGATTTATTATTCTTGCGGAAATATGTGGAATATAAAATTATTCCTAGAGGGCTGAGAGTCCAAAAAAATCCATCTATGGATTTAAGTGACGAAGAATTTATAACTAAATGGAATAGTGCACAAGATGAGTGTTCTTTTAACTTAATTAGATTAATTATGTCTCAACAAGAGAAACACCTTGCAACACTAGACAAAGAAATAGAGGACTTAAGACTTGAATTGGGGTCTTTAGAAAACATTAAAGACAACAATGAGAGAGATGCTAAAATACAGAAGAATATAGATGTTTTCAAAAAAGAAGTAATAGAGATTAAATTGCACAAATTCAGAAGGGATCAGGATGACTATGCTAAAGGCATAGAAAGAACGTGGAACAAAAATTCCAAAAAGGGCCAAAAAGCACAGTCTAATCCTGATCCCTCTGAGAATAGCCCAGTGTCCACATCTAATATGGACACTTCATTTAGAGGCAAATTTGCAGACAATTACCCTAAACATCATGCAGGATTTCTTCCTCAGGTGTTGGTAAAAAAGATAGACAAAAAAACAGACACTAAAATATCTAATGTAGGAGGCAAAGTCAAAGAAAAAACCAAACACATAGAAATTAGTGACATTATGGACACTTCAAAAAAGGGAAAGCTGGCATATAATGATGAGGCAACACCCAAAGAGACTTCGAGGGAATTGCCCTCTTCTTCTTTTTTGGAGCACAGGGGGTGTATGAGTTCATGGGAAAACAGGAACCCATTTCACCCCCTGGTAACGCCCACCACCTCTGGCAAGCCCAAAAACAAAAGACGCATGTCAGAGGGCGACGAGGGGGCAGAGCACGGAAAAACAAGAAAGTTAAACTAGAACCTAAAAACATTTTTAACCTTAGTTGTAAAACTCTCACAGAATCCCAGAGAGGAGTAATTAGCAAAGGCCTTACATTTGCCCCAACTGTAGGACCAAATAAATTTGGTCTATATTTGGATGCCCACAGATTTTTAAGGTCACTGACCCTTAAGAGGTTCTTCATAAATAAGGATGTTAAAACTAAAAACTGGACTGACACTAAAATTAATAAAGTTGCAGATGTATCCACAATGGACACTGATACAGTGGATTATGTCCATTCTAAATTTAAACCAAAATCTCAATTTTTCCCAAAGTTTGCAAAAGGCAACCATTTGGAAGTATTTTTCCAATTAATCACCAAGGATTTGGAAGCCCTGTCTAATAATAACAATAAGAAATACCATTCTAATCTAAAAAAATCAGAAAAATTGGCACTAGAGGAACTCTCAGCAGATAAGACCATTGTAATAAAGCCAGCGGACAAGGGAGGGGGAGTAGTGATTTTAGATCACGACTACTACATGTCTGAAGCGAATAAGATACTGGGTGATACTAATACATACCAGAAACTTGTATCTAACCCTTCTGCCCTGTATAAAAAAGAACTACAAACTCTTCTGGGGGGCGGAAGAGAGCGGGGAGTATTGGAGGAACACGAATTAAAGTTCCTAAATGTGGAGGATCCAATATTCCCCGTTTTCTACTTCCTACCAAAGATACATAAAAATCGCACACACCCCCCAGGACGGCCTATAATTTCTGGCATTGGGTCTTTGACGGCCAACCTGTCAGAGTTTGTGGATAGCTATTTACAGGGAATAGTTAAAAAACAGAAATCCTATTTGAAAGATACGAATGATGTAATTCTGATGCTGAGAGAGATAGAATGGCAGGACAACTTCATATTGGTGACAACAGATGTGACGGCTCTGTACACATCTATCAAACATGACGATGGATGTAGAGCCGCCAGGCATTTTTTGGAAAAAGAAGGGATATTTCCCACAATACAAGTGGATTTTTTAGTGGACTGCATAAAGTTTATCCTAAGTAAGAACTTCTTTTGGTTCAATGAGGTTTTTTATTTGCAACTCTGTGGGACCGCCATGGGGACCAAATTTGCGCCCAGCTATGCCAATCTATTGATGGCCATGTGGGAGGATCAATTCATATGGTCTTGGCCGGGGCTGGACGCAAATTTGGTCACATGGTGGAGATACATAGATGATTTCATCTTTGTATGGAAGGGCACTGTAAAAGATTTGGATGTGTTCCTCTTGTATTTAGATGACAATGAGTATAATCTGAGATTTACATCCACAATTAGTAGTACCTCTGTCAACTTCCTAGACCTTTGTATTTATTTGGAAAATGGTCTTATTAAGACAAAAAACTATTTCAAAGAGGTGGACGCAAATAATTATATTTTACAATCAAGCTGCCACCTCAATAAGTGGATTGAAAATATCCCATACGGGCAGTATCGCAGACTCAAGCGTAACTGCACAGACAATCATATATTTGAGGAGCAATCCACAGTTCTATCTAAAAGGTTTAGAGAGAGACATTATAAGAGGGATGTAGTCGATCGAGCACTAGCTAGAACTAAAAATACCCAGAGGGAATCCATGCTCATACCTTCCCCAAAAAAACTTGTAGAGAATGACACTATACAAGTGCCTTTTATTACCCAATACAATAAGGATGCCAGTAAGATTAATAAAATTCTTAACAACCATTGGCCGATACTTAGAAATGATCCCATTTTGGGGGAACATTTGGCGGACAAAGTAAAAATGATTTATAGGAGAGCACCAAATATTAAAAATTTCCTGTCCCCGAGTGCCCTAAGAAATACTAAAGCCAAAAAGCACACGTGGCTAGATCCCCCCAAAGGATTCTATGAATGTAAATTGTGCACTGCCTGCCAGCATAGTTCCAAAGAAGCACACAGTTTCAAATCTAATGTAACACAAAAATCTTATAACATTAAACAGCACTTGAACTGTAGATCCAGTTATGTCATTTACCTTGCGGAATGTGAGTGTGGCTTACAATATGTTGGTAAGACCATACGCCCGCTCAGAACGCGTATATTAGAACATCTGGGTAATATAAAACGCAAACTCACAACCCATAGTGTTTCAAATCACTTTTTATTGACACACAGCTCCAATCCTGCTAGCTTCTCATTTAAAGCCATAGAGCAGGTTTTGCCCAATTGGAGGGGGGGCAATAGAGACTTGAATTTAATTAAGAGGGAATCATTCTGGATGTTCGAGCTTAAAACCATTTCCCCCCAGGGTTTAAACCTTGAGTTCGATATAAAACCTTTCTTGTAAATGATTCTAACATGCCTCTCTTTTTCTCCACTAGATAAACTGCATTACTGTGTCTTTTAAGATATGTGATTAGCTAAGTTTATTTAGGGGTTAATCTTGTTGTAACGGTTAATTTGATTCATTTTAATTATTTTAACTATTTTATGTATATCACTTAATTTTAAAAGATTATTATATTAAAATCAGTTTTTGGAAGACTCATGTATGTCTGACATGAGTCTTATAACTATTGTCTGTTCACATCTGTAGTCTCTTTTTTAATTACGCATCACGATTACCATATTTAATTGTAAACCAATGGGATTCGAGCGTAGCGTATATAATCCTCTTAGAACCTGTCAGCCATACACTCCTGAAGAAACCACAATACGGAGAAACGCGTAGAGTGAGGCTGACGAGAGAAAACTCTCACAGGATCGGAGTCCCCCAAAGCAGATGACGTCACTTCCGGTTTCCGGTTTGGGTGAGACGCACCGGTGACACGCACGCCCGCCGAAGCAGAGGGGGGACTAAGAGAGCAGCTTATACTTTGCTGAGATCCGACCTGTGTGATCTAAACGCTTATTACCTTTTTATACCATGTGAGTGCATTGCACATATACTTACTTTTAAAGAGATTTTTGTACAGTCTGCACTATGTCCGTGTTTATGTTATTCATTTAAGGTCTCCAGCACTTACTATTCCACTTACCTGTCTGACGGTCCAACGGGCTGCCACTCAAAAAGAAACCTTTATGGGAACATTGCTCACTCTACACTTGTGAGTATTTAGCACACTGCACCTTGATATTTATTTTTATATCAATCACAATACTGCACCATCAGGGAATTCTCTTCTGTTTTACATGATTTTGCGCTTCCCGATGATCTTCACCCTTGATTGAAAGGTGGAATGTGACTTTGCTAGGGTGAATTTTAACTCTTAATGGGGTTTTGTATTGAGTTTAGATTTGTTTATTAATCATTCTCAGGGGGTAGGTGAAGGAAATGTAATAACAACAGATTATGAGAGAGGTGAGAAGTGGTTTATATATGATGAACAAGATACGAATGTGAGAGGTGAATAATTGGGTTAAGAAGGGGGGATAGGCTGACCCTTACTTAGTACAGATAGACAGGATGCTCATTAAAGATTGCCTTTTTAGGATATATAAATCTGGAAATATATGTATCCTCTAGACCCAAATAATGAGTAGCATTGGCTCCACTGGTGTATTTTGATTTGAAAAAAGGAAGAATGTGCTTGGACAGCTCTCATTTTTTTATTTTTTTAAATCATACATCATCAATTACCAATATCTTCTTACCCACATTGAGACACCTATTGAATTTGACTGCTTTACATGCACTCCAATGTAAGCCAAATAGCAAAATGCGGAAATTTTGTTTTTAATGTAAAAGATTACATTTTGCAATTTACATCCATCGGCCTTTTATTTAACATTGTATACATTCAAACAATGCTATTGGTTGATGAAACAAAAAAAGGGTTTGCTTCAGGTGAGGTTTGAACTCACAACCTCGGCATAGCTTAGTTGACATATAAGTACCGTGCGCTAACCAATTACGCCACTGGAGCATGTTCCTGTAATGATCCATGTTCTTCTTGCCCCAATTGCCCTCCAACTCTGCTCTTTTAATCTCTGACATCCAAGTTAGATCATTTTCCCATTACTCCTTTTAACCCCTTTTCTTTTTTTCTGCCTCAGATCTGTTTCATACTGTACATTGAATGTGGTTAACACAAAGTATTTCTCGTCATTTTTCAAAAACCCAATAGAAGCAACATTTTACAAAGATAATGTTGTTTAAACAATGTGTACAAACAAGTCATGTATTTCTCTTTATGAAAATGTTCTCATGGTTATTTAGTTCATATTGGTCATCATTCATTAGTGAGTGTTACCCATATCCGCTCAAGAGCTATCTGTGTGACTGTATTCAGTACTACCAGCTATGTAGTCATGGCCGAGTGGTTAAGGCGATGGACTTGAAATCCATTGGGGTTTCCCCGCGCAGGTTCAAATCCTGCTGACTACGTTGACTTTTTCAGTGGTAACGTGTTATTAAAAACTTCACTGCACTTTGCATTTTGTTTGTATCTGCTTGGCAAAGCAATCTTTACTTACTGGAATATGTGGCACACTAAAGAAGAAAACACTCTGAATTCTTCAAACATTTTCCAAGTTATACATTTTAGGGTGCTGCTGGCTGTAAAACATTTAATAAAGAACTCCATTTCAATAAATGCATTGTCTTCTATTGATAAGTATCTCTATGCTGCAACATAGTGCTAAGAGGTCATTTGTGTGCAATACTTTGCACAACATAAAATAGAGGAGAAACGGCTTACCCCTACAGAAATAACTTAAGGTGACCAAGGATAATGAGCACTTTAGTGTGAGAGTGAGGGAATTCTTCCACTTTATAATTACAGATAATATTTGAATTCTTCTTAAGGACTGTGCTAAGTACTGCATGTATTGAGATGTGTACATTCTTTACAGTCTGCCAAAACTATATTGTTTAAATATAATGGGAATAATCAATGTTATAGTTCAACTGCTTATCACACTTCAGCACAAATATCTATTTGTTATGAAAAAGCATTTGTAATGTTTTATTGTTATCATTCACAAAAGATAAGCAGGGCTTTCTAAACCTGTTGAAGAAATAAACAACTCAGCTTGAATTTTACTGAAAAATGGTCATTAATGTACTGTAATAATTGTACTGTAACTTCCTGAAGTTTACAGAAAATTAAGAAATTAATCAAATGTAAACTTTAAGGACTCTTTTGTGAAACAGAATGATTCTCATTAAGAACAAATGTGCTTTGTACTTTGATATTAAATTCAGAGACAGAACTGTCAGGAATCGGCGTTCTCCACGCTCCACCCACAAATCACCCCCTTCCCGCAGGGAGTCCCTGGACACACAAAACAAACCTGCCTTACCGGCCTCCACGGCTCCTCGCCCCTGCCGCCGTCGCGGGATCACTCCCCTCGGCGATTCCTCTGCTCAGTGCCGGGCGCGCCCACGCCCCCTTCACGCACACCTGCACGCACACCTGCACCATCCACTGGCTCGGTTCACGCGCGCACACGAGTTATGGAGCACGCTCAGTCTGCACACTCTTCTTCCCGTCCCCCGGACCTCAGGCTCCGCCCCTGCACACCCCTACTCAGGTTACCAACAAGACTCACCTGGCCTGTTATGCCTGCACCAATCTGCAGTGTCTCCCGTTAGCTCTTCCTGTCCCACCTCCGTTCCTAATTGGACCTTCCTGCTTTATCTAGCTCCTCTCTGCTCTCAGTCTTTGCTCGACATAATCTCTGTATGGAAGTACTTCTGGATTCTCTCAGTGTTTTCACAGGTTCTGATGCGGCTTGTACGACTACCCTCTCTGGCTCTCGATCTCGGCACTCCTTGGACAACGCTCACTCTGGTAACCTCTTGAAGCAGATCTCATCAAGGATGAACTCTCTCGCCAATCCAGGCCAGATCAATTGGAGGTCCTCATTGATTTGGCTGTCCGAGTGGATCAACGTATACAGGTACGCCGCTCTGAGCGTCAGCGCACTCGCTTCCATAACTTTCAAGTTCCGTTCTCCAGTACTCCCAGCAACATTCCTGCTCCCCCAAGTGCTACCATACCTATTAGTCCTGCACTGGAGTTGCCAGAGCCAATGCAATTGGGGGTACAACGCATCCGCACACAGATACGGCAGTTCCGCCACGCTGGGGGATTGTGTTTCTACTGCGGATCCATGGAACATCTGATTCGGGAGTGTCCACTGCGTCCGGGAAACGGGAACACCCAGTGAGTACAGAGGGGCTCTCTCTGGGTGTAATGTCTCCACGTCCCCTTTCTAAAGGTGAACTCCCTAAGAAACTTACAATTCCAGTCTCCCTTTCAGGCGATAAGTTCAAGACTTCTTCCGCCGCTTTCATTGACTCAGGAGCTGGAGGAAACTTCGTGTATCTTGAATTCGCCAGGTTAAACCGCATACCACTCGTGAGAAAGAAGGTTCCCATCACACTCGTCGGTATCAATGGACGTCCTCTTACCCCGGCCCACATCTCCTTAGAGACAGCTCCCTTGCTTCTGTCCTCACATCTGCACAAGGAGATCTTAGTTCTTGATGCCATTCACGCTCCTGGGATACCCATCACCCTTGGTCTTCCTTGGCTACAGCTTAACAATCCTCTCATTGAGTGGACTTCCTCTGCTCCCATTTCCTGGAGGCTGAGGTCAGGCGAGACTCATCAACTGCTGGCCAATACCTCTGTTCCCAAAGTTATTCTACCTTCCGTTTACCATCAATTCCAGGACGTTTTCAATAAGGTACAGTCAGACCTCTTGCCGCCACACAGGACATACGATTGTCCGATCGACCTAGTTCCAGGTTGCACCACACACCACCTGTCTTCAGGAGGATAGTACCCATTATATGACACAATAGGTACTATATCAATTGTTAGTACCCTGGTACAGTGGTCTGGCTTATTATCATTTTGAGATATACCTGCATTTGAGCGCTTCAGCTATTTTCCATACTCCCTACCCAAGTCCAAGACCTACCCCTTGTCGTTACCAGAATCTCACACTATGGATGAATATATTCAGGAGAATCTCAAGAAAGGCTTTATTCATCACTCCAATTCCCCAGCAGGGGCTGGGTTTTTCTTCGTCAAGAAAAATCGTTACCCCCTTCCCCTTATTACCGAACTGTACGATAAATTACAGGGGGCCAAGATTTTTTCCAAGTTGGATCTACGTGGTGCCTATAACTTGGTGCGCATCAGGAAGGGGGATGAATGGAAGACGGCCTTCAACACGCGTAGTGGACACTACGAATATCTGGTAATGCCTTTCGGCTTATGTAATGCTCCCGCTGTCTTCCAGGATTTCATCAACGACGTCTTTCGGAAGGTACTCAATATTTTTGTTATTGTATACTTGGATGATATCCTGATTTTTTCCAAAGATCTCCAGGACCATATACGCCACACCTCCTACGTCCTTTCCCGTCTCAGTGAACACCATTTGTACGCCAAACTGGAGAAGTGCACCTTTCATCAGACCTCTACTCCGTTCCTGGGGTACATCATTTCCGATGAGGACTTTATGATGGATTCCGGTAAACTTCAAGCAGTCACTGAATGGCCAAGACCCAACTCTCTCAAGGCCATACAACGTTTTTTAGGGTTCGCTAATTATTATCGTAGGTTTATAAGTAGTTTTTCCACCATTGTGGCACCCCTTACTGCGCTCACCAAAAAAGGAGCTGATCCTTCTGCTTGGTCATCCGAGGCCATCTCCACCTTCGAGACACTCAAGGAAGCCTTTATATCCGCACCTATTCTCCGTCATCCCAACATTGAACTTCCCTTCGTCCTGGAGGTCGACGCTTCTGATTGCGGTGCTGGTGCCGTTCTTTCTCAGAGACCCACGCCCCAAGATAAGTTACATCCCTGTGCATATTTTTCCAAAAAATTCTCGTCTGCCGAGAGGAACTATGACGTGGGTAACAGGGAACTTCTGGCCGTGAAGATGGCTCTTCAAGAGTGGAGACACCTGCTGGAGGGGTCGAAAGAGCCGTTTACTATTCTCACGGACCACAAGAACCTTCTTTACATAGAGAACGCTCGACGCCTTGGTCCACGACAGGCTCGTTGGGCTCTTTTTTTTTCTCGATTCGATTTTCACCTTTCTTATATCCCCGGGACCAAGAACGTAAAGGTAGACGCACTCTCCCGTATACATTCTTCTGAAGAGAGGCCAGAGGAATCTTTGGAGACTATCCTTCCGCATGAGAGGATTCTCGCCACGTCTTCTTTCAAGAATCTTGACAAGATTTTGCACTCCCAGAGACGCATTCCCAAGGACTTGGTCGTTCCCGACAACAAACACTTTGTACCTTCCAAATTTGTTCCAGAGGTCTTGTCTTGGGGTCACTCCTCTAAATCTGCAGGTCATCCAGGTTTTAAGAAGACTACTGATCTCATTCGTTGGAATTTCTGGTGGCCAAGGATGTCTCAAGATATTCTGGAGTTTACCGGCGCCTTCCCCACGTGTGCTCAAAGCAAGACTCTCCGTCAAAAGCCTCCGGGTTTTCTGTTACCCCTTCCAGTTCTCGACCACCCCTGGTCCCACATTTCGATGGACTTCATCGTGGAGTTGCCCAGGTCCAGAGGAATGAACACTATCTTGGTGGTCATGGACAGGTTCTCGAAGATGTCCCATTTCATTCCACTTAAAGGATTACCCACCTCCCCCGCCCTTGCTGATATCTTTACGGAGCAGATTTTCCGGATTCATGGGATCCCTTCGTCCATTGTTTCTGACAGAGGTTCTCAGTTTGTATCCAAATTTTGGTGAGCTTTCACGAAGAGATTGGGCATCTCTTCTTCTTTCTCTTCCGCCTATCATCCTCAGTCCAATGGTCAAACGGAGAGAATCAATCAATCCCTGGAAAAGTACCTGAGATGTTTCATATCCGATTTCCAGGATGATTGGGCTCAACTCCTCTCTTGGGCAGAGTATGCCGCAAATTCTGACAAAAACGAGTCCACCCGGGAGTCGCCCTTCTTTATAAATTATGGGTTCCATCCTCCCTGTCTTCCCATCCCCAACATCCCTTCTGGAGTACCAGCCGTAGATGAACGCATTTCTTCCCTCCAAACCGCATGGTCCAGGATTCAGTCTACCCTTCTCAACTCCTCCCGCAGATCGAAACTACAGGCCGATCGTCGTCGTCGTTCGGCGCCCAGTTACAAATCAGGGGATTTGGTATGGCTCTCCTCTAAGAATATCCACCTCAAGGTACCATCTCCTAAACTGGCACCTAAGTTCCTGGGTCCCTTCCCTATTTGCGAACAAATCAATCCCGTGGCATACCGGCTCCAACTACTACCCAGTATGAAGATTCCCAATGTCTTTCATGTGTCCCTCTTAAAACCATTTATCTCCAGTCACTTCTTTCCGGATCAGACTCGTAAACCGGATCCCATTACTGTACAAAATAACGAGGAATATGAAGTTCACTCTCTTTTGGATTCTCGCCTATCCAGGGGTCAGCTCCAGTTCTTGGTGCAATGGAAGGGCTTTGGCCCTGAAGAGAGATCCTGGGTACCTTCAAAGGACATTCATGCCCCGGAACTTCTTAAGTCCTTCAGGAAAAAGTTTCCAGAGAAACCGTTCTTGGATCGTCCTGGGGCCGTTCCTGAAAAGGGGGGTACTGTCAGGAATCGGCGTTCTCCACGCTCCACACACAAAGCACCCCCTTCCCGCAGGGAGTCCCTGGACACACAAAACAAACCTGCCTTACCGGCCTCCACGGCCCCTCGCCCCTGCCGCCGTCGTGGGATCACTCCCCTCGGCGATTCCTCTGCTCAGTGCCGGGCGCGCCCACGCCCCCCTGCACGCACACCTGCACGCACACCTGCACCATCCACTGGCTCGGTTCACGCGCGTACACGAGTTACGGAGCACGCTCAGTCTGCACACTCTTCTTCCCGTCCCCCAGACCTCAGGCTCCGCCCCCGCACACTGCACGGGCATACTCAGGTTACCAACAAGACTCACCTGGCCTGTTATGCCTGCACCAATCTGCAGTGACACACTGTAGCTCTTCCTGTCCCGCCTCCGTTCCTAATTGGACCTTCCTGCTTTATCTAGCTCCTCTCTGCACTCAGTCTTTGCTCGACATAGTCTCTGTATGGAAGTACTTCTGGATTCTCTCAGTTTTTTCACAGGTTCTGATGCGGCTTTTACGACTACCCCCTCTGGCTCTTGATCTCGGTACTCCTTGGACAACCCTCACTCTGGTAACCTCTTGAACATGGCTTGGACAATGACCTATCTCCGCTCTCCACTCCCTGACATCGGCGAGGCATCCTTCCCTCTATCTCTACAACCGGTACCGGCAAGTATTGTCTACCTTACTACACCTGGCCTGGCAACGCTTCATACCACACTCCGGACACGCTCCCTTTGCTGCGGGTGCGTGTATTACCACTTCGCCCTTCAGCTCAGGGGACGGGTCTGGTCTGCGGGAAGCACCGGCGTAACAAGAACATTTTATATTAAAATCAGATTTATTTTTTTGGGGGGTTCAATTTGATCTTATAGGGGTTCTGTATGTTTTTGTCTTGCAGATTAACAATATTGAATACCTAATGCTGGGACATGTTTATTTTGTTGATACTTTTGCCATAGTCTGCATATTGATAGTTCCCTCTAGATACCCAAGAGATCAATGTTGGTATCCCTCCACCCTTTGTATGTCAAAATTGATCAAAAGCAGAAAAAAACAAGATAAATGCTGCACACCAAAATCTGAAAACTCTAACTGATACTTGCTGTTACTGGTGCTCCTGATCCAGGGGAGTCCCTGTGAATGACAGACTCCAAAGTCAGCAAAAAAAACGGAGGGTTCATGGCTCTAAGGATTTAAAGAATTTATTATATCAAGTGCACAACGTTTCAACCATCAAAAAGTGGTCTTTCTCAAGTGAGAACCCTCTGTTTAAAATTGATCAAAAGACATGATTTTTTGAGTGAGTTGCAAAGTTCAAATGTGTTGGAATATTTTATTCTATGCTTAAGGCATTTAAAATATCTTTAATATTAACATCAAGCCTTGTTCCTTCATATTTACTTTAACTGTGTTACTCAAATCTTCAATGTGGTTTTAGCATGTTTTCCTTTAGCTTGCTATGCAATTGGCAAAAAAAGAAGATTCTTTATTCCTCTTCTATGTTGTCATGTATGATTGCCCACACTGATAAAGCATAAAGCATAAAGCATGTAAAACTGAAAGAAAAGGTGGTCGTACATGCAAAACTTCTTTCAGCACTCTTGGTTTCTACCACATACAAGATCCACTCGCCTATTGCAATAAGAGAGTTTATTCAATTGAAGACTCTGGTGAAATAGCATGGGGTTGTGCTACAGTGAGGATTAACTCTTAAGAGGGATTTATACTTGTTTGGATGTAAAAACAAAACATAGAAAGCTTTTGTTCCACCGCCGCCATTCAGGTGCAAATTGTGTTTGAAAAAATATTTCAGGCTTGATTGAAAGGTAGAATGTGGCTTTGCTAGGGTGAATTTTAACTCTTAATGGGGGTTTGTATTGAGTTTAGATTTGTTTATTAATCATTCTCAGGAGGTAGGTGGAGGAAATGTAATAACAACAGATTACGAGAGAGGTGAGAAGTGGTTTACATATGGTGAGCAAGATACGAATGTGAGAGGTGAATAGTTGGATTACGAAGGGGGGATAGGCTGACCCTTACTTAGTACAGATAGACAGGATGCTCATTAAAGATTGCCTTTTTAGGATACAGGAATCTGAAAATATATTTATCCTCTTGACCCAAATAATGAGTCGCATTGGCTCCACTGGTGTATTTTGGTTTGAAAAAAAAAAGAATGTGCTTGGACAGCTCTCATTTTTTTATTTTTTTAAATCATACATCATCAATTACCAATATCTTCTTGTCCACATTGAGACACCTATTGAATTTGACTGCTTTACATGCGCTCCAATGTAAGCCAAATAGCAAAATGCGGAAATGTTGTTTTTAATGTAAAAGATTACATTTTACAATTTACATCCATAGGCCTTTTATTTAACATTGTATACATTCAAACAATGCTATTGGTTGATGAAACAAAAAAAGGGTTTGCTTCAGGTGAGGCTTGAACTCACAACCTCAGCATAGCTTAGCATATACTGACATATAAGTACCGTGCGCTAACCAATTACACCACTGGAGCATGTTCCTGTAATGATCCATGTTCTTCTTGCCCCAATTGCCCTCCAACTCTGCTCTTTTAATCTCTGACATCCAAGTTAGATCATTTTCCCATTACTCCTTTTAACCCCTTTTCTTTTTTTTCTGCCTCAGATCTGTTTCATACTGTACATTGAATGTGGTTAACAAAAAGTATTTCTCGTCATTGTTCAAAAACCCAATAGAAGCAACATTTTACAAAGATAATGTTGTTTAAACAATGTGTACAAACAAGTCATGTATTTCTCTTTATGAAAATGTTCTCATGGTTATTTAGTTCATATTGGTCATCATTCATTAGTGAGTGTTACCCATATCCGCTCAAGAGCCATCTGTGTGACTGTATTCAGTACTACCAGCTATGTACAGTAGTCATGGCTGAGTGGTTAAGGTGATGGACTATAAATCCATTGGGGTTTCCCCGCGCAGGTTCAAATCCTGCTGACTACGTTGACTTTTTCAGTGGTAACGTGTTATTAAAAACTTCACTGCACTTTGCATTTTGTTTGTATCTGCTTGGCAAAGCAATCTTTACTTACTGGAATATGTGGCACACTAAAGAAGAAAACACTCTGAATTCTTCAAACATTTTCCAAGTTATACATTTTAGGGTGCTGCTGGCTGTAAAACATTTAATAAAGAACTCAATTTCAATATATGCATTGTCTTCTATTGATAAGTATCTCTATGCTGCAACATAGTGCTAAGAGGTCATTTGTGTGCAATACTTTGCACAACATAAAATAGAGGAGAAACGGCTTACCCCTACAGAAATAACTTAAGGTGACAAAGGATAATGAGCACTTTAGTGTGAGAGTGAGGGAATTCTTCCACTTTATAATTACAGATAATATTTGAATTCTTCTTAAGGACTGTGCTAAGTACTGCATGTATTGAGATGTGTACATTCTTTACAGTCTGCCAAAACTATATTGTTTAAATATAATGGGAATAATCAATGTTATAGTTCAACTGCTTATCACACTTCAGCACAAATAGCTTTTTGTTATGAAAAAGCATTTGTAATGTTTTATTGTTATCATTCACAAAAGCTAAGCAGGGCTTTCTAAACCTGTTGAAGAAATAAACAACTTAGCTTGAATTTTACTGAAAAATGGTCATTAATGTACTGTAATAATTGTACTTTAACTTCCTGAAGTTTACAGAAAATTAAGAAATTAATCAAATGTAAACTTTAAGGACTCTTTTGTGAAGCAGAATGATTCTCATTAAGAACAAATGTGCTTTGTACTTTGATATTAAATTCAGAGACAGAACTGTCAGGAATCGGCGTTCTCCACGCTCCACCCACAAATCACCCCCTTCCCGCAGGGAGTCCCTGGACACACAAAACAAACCTGCCTTACCGGCCTCCACGGCTCCTCGCCCCTGCCGCCGTCGCAGGATCACTCCCCTCGGCGATTCCTCTGCTCAGTGCCGGGCGCGCCCATGCCCCCTTCACGCACACCTGCACGCACACCTGCACCATCCACTGGCTCGGTTCACGCACGCACACGAGTTACGGAGCACGCTCAGTCTGCACACTCTTCTTCCCGTCCCCCGGACCTCAGGCTCCGCCCCTGCACACCCCTACTCAGGTTACCAACAAGACTCACCTGGCCTGTTATGCCTGCACCAATCTGCAGTGTCTCCCGTTAGCTCTTCCTGTCCCACCTCCGTTCCTAATTGGACCTTCCTGCTTTATCTAGCTCCTCTCTGCTCTCAGTCTTTGCTCGACATAATCTCTGTATGGAAGTACTTCTGGATTCTCTCAGTGTTTTCACAGGTTCTGATGCGGCTTGTACGACTACCCTCTCTGGCTCTCGATCTCGGCACTCCTTGGACAACGCTCACTCTGGTAACCTCTTGAACACGGCTTGGACAACGACCTATCTCCGCTCTCCACTCCCTGACTTCGGCGAGGCATCCTTCACTCTATCTCTACAACCGGTACCGGCAAGTATTGTCTACCTTACTACACCTGGCCTGGCAACGCTTCATACCACACTCCGGACACGCTCCCTTTGCTGCGGGTGCGTGTATTACCACTTCCCCCTTCAGCTCAGGGGATGGGTCTGGTCAGGGTACCGACCGCGACCCCGCCATATGTAAGCCCCCACTCCGCAAGCGCAGTTAGCAGCTCAGATGTAAGGACTCCTCCCCCCAAGCCTTATGCAGGTGAACTGCAAGATTGTAGGGGTTTCCTAAACCAGTGTGAGGTGCAGTTTGAAATTGCCCCCCATCTCTATAATACTGATCGCAAGAAGGTAGCCTACATTTATAACCTCCTCACTGGCAGCGCCCTGGCTTGGGCTTCCCCGGTTTGGGAGTGACGTTCTGACCTTACCCAAGATTACCCAGCATTTAAAGCCGAGTTTCAACGAGTATTCAATTCTCCCGCTCGTCGGGAGATGGCATCTGTTTCTCTCCTACAGATCACTCAGGGACGGCAAATGGTGACGCAGTATGCTGTGGAATTCCGGACTCTAGCAGCCGAGACTAACTGGGGACAAGAGGCTCTCGTCTCCGTATTCTGGCAAGGACTGGCAGATCCCATCAAGGATGAACTCTCTCGCCAATCCAGGCCAGATCAATTGGAGGTCCTCATTGATTTGGCTGTCCGAGTGGATCAACGTATACAGGTACGCCGCTCTGAGCGTCAGCGCACTCGCTTCCATAACTTTCAAGTTCCGTTCTCCAGTACTCCCAGCAACATTCCTGCTCCCCCAAGTGCTACCATACCTATTAGTCCTGCACTGGAGTTGCCAGAGCCAATGCAATTGGGGGTACAACGCATCCGCACACAGATACGGCAGTTCCGCCACGCTGGGGGATTGTGTTTCTACTGCGGATCCATGGAACATCTGATTCGGGAGTGTCCACTGCGTCCGGGAAACGGGAACACCCAGTGAGTACAGAGGGGCTCTCTCTGGGTGTAATGTCTCCACGTCCCCTTTCTAAAGGTGAACTCCCTAAGAAACTTACAATTCCAGTCTCCCTTTCAGGCGATAAGTTCAAGACTTCTACCGCCGCTTTCATTGACTCAGGAGCTGGAGGAAACTTCGTGTATCTTGAATTCGCCAGGTTAAACCGCATACCACTCGTGAGAAAGAAGGTTCCCATCACACTCGTCGGTATCAATGGACGTCCTCTTACCCCGGCCCACATCTCCTTAGAGACAGCTCCCTTGCTTCTGTCCTCACATCTGCACAAGGAGATCTTAGTTCTCGATGCCTTACACGCTCCTGGGATACCCATCACCCTTGGTCTTCCTTGGCTACAGCTTAACAATCCTCTCATTGAGTGGACTTCCTCTGCTCCCATTTCCTGGAGGCCGAGGTCAGGCGAGACTCATCAACTGCTGGCCAATACCTCTGTTCCCAAAGTTATTCTACCTTCCGTTTACCATCAATTCCAGGACGTTTTCAATAAGGTACAGTCAGACCTCTTGCCGCCACACAGGACATACGATTGTCCGATCGACCTAGTTCCAGGTTGCACCACACACCACCTGTCTTCAGGAGGATAGTACCCATTATATGACACAATAGGTACTATATCAATTGTTAGTACCCTGGTACAGTGGTCTGGCATATTATCATTTTGAGATATACCTGCATTTGAGCGCTTCAGCTATTTTCCATACTCCCTACCCAAGTCCAAGACCTACCCCTTGTCGTTACCAGAATCTCACACTATGGATGAATATATTCAGGAGAATCTCAAGAAAGGCTTTATTCATCACTCCAATTCCCCAGCAGGGGCTGGGTTTTTCTTCGTCAAGAAAAAGGACGGGTCGTTGAGGCCTTGCATCGACTACAGGGGTTTAAACCACATAACTATTAAAAATCGTTACCCCCTTCCCCTTATTACCGAACTGTACGATAAATTACAGGGGGCCAAGATTTTTTCCAAGTTGGATCTACGTGGTGCCTATAACTTGGTGCGCATCAGGAAGGGGGATGAATGGAAGACGGCCTTCAACACGCGTAGTGGACACTACGAATATCTGGTAATGCCTTTCGGCTTATGTAATGCTCCCGCTGTCTTCCAGGATTTCATCAACGACGTCTTTCGGAAGGTACTCAATATTTTTGTTATTGTATACTTGGATGATATCCTGATTTTTTCCAAAGATCTCCAGGACCATATATGCCACACCTCCTACGTCCTTTCCCGTCTCAGTGAACACCATTTGTACGCCAAACTGGAGAAGTGCACCTTTCATCAGACCTCTACTCCGTTCATGGGGTACATCATTTCCGATGAGGACTTTATGATGGATTCCGGTAAACTTCAAGCAGTCACTGAATGGCCAAGACCCAACTCTCTCAAGGCCATACAATGTTTTTTAGGGTTCGCTAATTATTATCGTAGGTTTATAAGGAGTTTTTCCACCATTGTGGCACCCCTTACTGCGCTCACCAAAAAAGGAGCTGATCCTTCTGCTTGGTCATCCGAGGCAATCTCCACCTTCGAGACACTCAAGGAAGCCTTTATATCCGCACCTATTCTCCGTCATCCCAACATTGAACTTCCCTTCGTCCTGGAGGTCGACGCTTCTGATTGCGGTGCTGGTGCCGTTCTTTCTCAGAGACCCACGCCCCAAGATAAGTTACATCCCTGTGCATATTTTTCCAAAAAATTCTCGTCTGCCGAGAGGAACTATGACGTGGGTAACAGGGAACTTCTGGCCGTGAAGATGGCTCTTCAAGAGTGGAGACACCTGCTGGAGGGGTCGAAAGAGCCGTTTACTATTCTCACGGACCACAAGAACCTTCTTTACATAGAGAACGCTCGACGCCTTGGTCCACGACAGGCTCGTTGGGCTCTTTTTTTTTCTCGATTCGATTTTAACCTTTCCTATATCCCCGGGACCAAGAACGTAAAGGTAGACGCACTCTCCCGTATACATTCTTCTGAAGAGAGGACAGAGGAATCTTTGGAGACTATCCTTCCGCATGAGAGGATTCTCGCCACGTCTTCTTTCAAGAATCTTGACAAGATTTTGCACTCCCAGAGACGCATTCCCAAGGACTTGGTCGTTCCCGACAACAAACACTTTGTACCTTCCAAATTTGTTCCAGAGGTCTTGTCTTGGGGTCACTCCTCTAAATCTGCAGGTCATCCAGGTTTTAAGAAGACTACTGATCTCATTCGTTGGAATTTCTGGTGGCCAAGGATGTCTCAAGATATTCTGGAGTTTACCGGCGCCTTCCCCACGTGTGCTCAAAGCAAGACTCTCCGTGAAAAGCCTCAGGGTTTTCTGTTACCCCTTCCAGTTCTCGACCACCCCTGGTCCCACATTTCGATGGACTTCATCGTGGAGTTGCCCAAGTCCAGAGGAATGAACACTATCTTGGTGGTCATGGACAGGTTCTCGAAGATGTCCCATTTCATTCCACTTAAAGGATTACCCACCTCCCCCGCCCTTGCTGATATCTTTACGGAGCAGATTTTCCGGATTCATGGGATCCCTTCGTCCATTGTTTCTGACAGATGTTCTCAGTTTGTATCCAAATTTTGGTGAGCTTTCACGAAGAGATTGGGCATCTCTTCTTCTTTCTCTTCCGCCTATCATCCTCAGTCCAATGGACAAACGGAGAGAATCAATCAATCCCTGGAGAAGTACCTGAGATGTTTCATATCCGATTTCCAGGATGATTGGGCTCAACTCCTCTCTTGGGCAGAGTATGCCGCAAATTCTGACAAAAACGAGTCCACCCGGGAGTCGCCCTTCTTTATAAATTATGGGTTCCATCCTCCCTGTCTTCCCATCCCCAACATCCCTTCTGGAGTACCAGCCATAGATGAACGCATTTCTTCCCTCCAAACCGCATGGTCCAGGATTCAGTCTACCCTTCTCAACTCCTCCCGCAGATCGAAACTACAGGCCGATCGTCGTCGTCGTTCGGCGCCCAGTTACAAATCAGGGGATTTGGTATGGCTCTCCTCTAAGAATATCCACCTCAAGGTACCATCTCCTAAACTGGCACCTAAGTTCCTGGGTCCCTTCCCTATTTGCGAACAAATCAATCCCGTGGCATACCGGCTCCAACTACCACCCAGTATGAAGATTCCCAATGTCTTTCATGTGTCCCTCTTAAAACCATTTATCTCCAGTCACTTCTTTCCGGATCAGACTCGTAAACCGGATCCCATTACTGTACAAAATAACGAGGAATATGAAGTTCACTCTCTTTTGGATTCTCGCCTATCCAGGGGTCAGCTCCAGTTCTTGGTGCATTGGAAGGGCTTTGGCCCTGAAGAGAGATCCTGGGTACCTTCAAAGGACATTCATGCCCCGGCACTTCTTAAGTCCTTCAGGAAAAAGTTTCCAGAGAAACCGTTCTTGGATCGTCCTGGGGCCGTTCCTGAAGAGGGGGGTACTGTCAGGAATCGGCGTTCTCCACGCTCCACACACAAAGCACCCCCTTCCCGCAGGGAGTCCCTGGACACACAAAACAAACCTGCCTTACCGGCCTCCACGGCCCCTTGCCCCTGCCGCCATCGCGGGATCACTCCCCTCGGCGATTCCTCTGCTCAGTGCCGGGCGCGCCCACGCCCCCCTGCACGCACACCTGCACGCACACCTGCACCATCCACTGGCTCGGTTCACGCACGTACACGAGTTACGGAGCACGCTCAGTCTGCACACTCTTCTTCCTGTCCCCCGGACCTCAGGCTCCGCCCCTGCACACTGCACGGGCATACTCAGGTTACCAACAAGACTCACCTGGCCTGTTATGCCTGCACCAATCTGCAGTGTCTCCCGTTAGCTCTTCCTGTCCCGCCTCCATTCCTAATTGGACCTTCCTGCTTTATCTAGCTCCTCTCTGCACTCAGTCTTTGCTCGACATAGTCTCTGTATGGAAGTACTTCTGGATTCTCTCAGTTTTTTCACAGGTTCTGATGCGGC
Organism: Ascaphus truei; assembly: GCF_040206685.1. Taxonomy (NCBI): domain Eukaryota; kingdom Metazoa; phylum Chordata; class Amphibia; order Anura; family Ascaphidae; genus Ascaphus; species Ascaphus truei. The sequence continues at coordinate 252,353 of NW_027453842.1, forward strand.
TTGTACGACTACCCCCTCTGGCTCTCGATCTCGGCACTCCTTGGACAACCCTCACTCTGGTAACCTCTTGAACACGGCTTGGACAACGACCTATCTCCGCTCTCCACTCCCTGACTTCGGCGAGGCATCCTTCACTCTATCTCTACAACCGGTACCGGCAAGTATTGTCTACCTTACTACACCTGGCCTGGCAACGCTTCATACCACACTCCGGACACGCTCCCTTTGCTACGGGTGCGTGTATTACCACTTCGCCCTTCAGCTCAGGGGACGGGTCTGGTCTGCGGGAAGCACCGGCGTAACAAGAACATTTTATATTAAAATCAGATTTATTTTTTTGGGGGGTTCAATTTGATCTTATATGGGTTCTGTATGTTTTTGTCTTGCAGATTAACAATATTGAATACCTAATTCTTGGACATGTTTATTTTGTTGATACTTTTGCCATAGTCTGCATATTGATAGTTCCCTCTAGATACCCAAGAGATCAATGTTGGTATCCCTCCACCCTTTGTATGTCAAAATTGATCAAAAGCAGAAAAAAACAAGATAAATGCTGCACACCAAAATCTGAAAACTCTAACTGATACTTGCTGTTACTGGTGCTCCTGATCCAGGGGAGTCCCTGTGAATGACAGACTCCAAAGTCAGCAAAAAAATGGAGGGTTCAGGGCTCTACGGATTTAAAGAATTTATTATTTCAAATGCACAACGTTTCAACCATCAAAAAGTGGTCTTTCTCAAGTGAGAACCCTCTGTTTAAAATTGATCAAAAGACATGATTTTTTGAGTGAGTTGCAAAGTTCAAATGTGTTGGAATATTTTATTCTATGCTTAAGGCATTTAAAATATCTTTAATATTAACATCAAGCCTTGTTCCTTCATATTTACTTTAACTGTGTTACTCAAATCTTCAATGTTGTTTTAGCATGTTTTCCTTTAGCTTGCTATGCAATTGGCAAAAAAAGAAGATTCTTTATTCCTCTTCTATGTTGTCATGTATGATTGCCCACTCTGATAAAGCATAAAGCATAAAGCAAGTAAAACTGAAAGAAAAGGTGGTCGTACATGCAAAACTTCTTTCAGCACTCTTGGTTTCTACCACATACAAGATCCACTCGCCTATTGCAATAAGAGAATTTATTCAATTGAAGACTCTGGTGAAATAGCATGGGGTTGTGCTACAGTGAGGATTAACTCTTAAGAGGGATTTATACTTGTTTGGATGTAAAAACAAAACATAGAAAGCTTTTGTTCCACCGCCGCCATTCAGGTGCAAATTGTGTTTGAAAAAATATTTCAGGCTTGATTGAAAGGTAGAATGTGGCTTTGCTAGGGTGAATTTTAACTCTTAATGGGGTTTTGTATTGAGTTTAGATTTGTTTATTAATCATTCTCAGGAGGTAGGTGGAGGAAATGTAATAACAACAGATTATGAGAGAGGTGAGAAGTGGTTTACATATGGTGAGCAAGATATGAATGTGAGAGGTGAATAATTGGGTTAAGAAGGGGGGATAGGCTCACCCTTACTTAGTACAGATAGACAGGATGCTCATTAAAGATTGCCTTTTTAGGATATATAAATCTGGAAATATATGTATCCTCTAGACCCAAATAATGAGTAGCATTGGCTCCACTGGTGTATTTTGATTTGAAAAAAGGAAGAATGTGCTTGGACAGCTCTCATTTTTTTATTTTTTTAAATCATACATCATCAATTACCAATATCTTCTTGCCCACGTTGAGACACCTATTGAATTTGACTGCTTTACATGCGCTGCAATGTAAGCCAAATAGGAAAATGAGGAAATTTTGTTTTTTATGTAAAAGATTACATTTTACAATTTACATCCATAGGCCTTTTATTTAACATTGTATACATTCAAAAAATGCTATTGGTTGATGAAACAAAAAAAGGGTTTGCTTAAGGTGAGGCTTGAACTCACAACCTCAGCATAGCTTAGCATATACTGACATATAAGTACCGTGCGCTAATGATCCATGTTCTTCTTGCCCCAATTGCCCTCCAACTCTGCTCTTTTAATCTCTGACATCCAAGTTAGATCATTTTCCCATTACTCCTTTTAACACATTTTCTTTTTTTTCTGCCTCAGATCTGTTTCATACTGTACATTGAATGTGGTTAACAAAAAGTATTTCTCGTCATTGTGCAAAAACCCAATAGAAGCAACATTTTACAAAGATAATGTTGTTTAAACAATGTGTACAAACAAGTCATGTATTTGTCTTTATGAAAATGTTCTCATGGTTATTTAGTTCATATTGGTCATCATTCATTAGTGAGTGTTACCCATATCCGCTCAAGAGCTATCTGTGTGACTGTATTCAGTACTACCAGCTATGTAGTCATGGCCGAGTGGTTAAGGCGATGGACTTGAAATCCATTGGGGTTTCCCCGCGCAGGTTCAAATCCTCCAGACTACGTTGACTTTTTCAGTGGTAACGTGTTATTAAAAACTTCACTGCACTTTGCATTTTGTTTGTATCTGCTTGGCAAAGCAATCTTTACTTACTGGAATATGTGGCACACTAAAGAAGAAAACCCTCTGAATTCTTCAAACATTTTCCAAGTTATACATTTTAGGGTGCTGCTGGCTGTAAAACATTTAATAAAGAACTCCATTTCAATAAATGCATTGTCTTCTATTGATAAGTATTTCTATGCTGCAACATAGCGCTAAGAGGTCATTTGTGTGCAATACTTTGCACAACATAAAATAGAGGAGAAACGGCTTACCCCTACAGAAATAACTTAAGGTGACAAAGGATAATGAGCACTTTATTGTGAGAGTGAGGGAATTCTTCCACTTTATAATTACAGATAATATTTGAATTCTTCTTAAGGACTGTGCTAAGTACTGCATGTATTGAGATGTGTACATTCTTTACAGTCTGCCAAAACTATATTGTTTAAATATAATGGGAATAATCAATGTTATAGTTCAACTGCTTATCACACTTCAGCACAAATAGCTTTTTGTTATGAAAAAGCATTTGTAATGTTTTATTGTTATCATTCACAAAAGATAAGCAGGGCTTTCTAAACCTGTTGAAGAAATAAACAACTTAGCTTGAATTTTACTGAAAAATGGTCATTAATGTACTGTAATAATTGTACTGTAACTTCCTGAAGTTTACAGAAAATTAAGAAATTAATCAAATGTAAACTTTATGGAATCTTTTGTGAAACAGAATGATTCTCATTAAGAACAAATGTACTTTGTACTTTGATATTAAATTCAGAGACAGAACATGTTATATTAAAATCAGATTTATTTTTGGGGGGGGTTCAATATGATCTTATAGGGGTTCTGTATGTTTTTGTCTTGCAGATTAACAATATTGAATACCTAATTCGTGGACATGTTTATTTTGTTGATACTTTTGCCATAGTCTGCATATTGATAGTTCCCTCTAGATACACAAGAGATCAATGTTGGTATCCCTCCACCCTTTGTATGTCAATATTGATCAAAAGCAGAAAAAAACAAGATAAATGCTGCACACCAAAATCTGAAAACTCTAACTGATACTTGCTGTTACTGGTGCTCCTGATCCAGGGGAGTCCCTGTGAATGACAGACTCCAAAGTCAGCAAAAAAAACGGAGGGTTCATGGCTCTAAGGATTTAAAGAATTTATTATATCAAATGCACAACGTTTCAACCATCAAAAAGTGGTCTTTCTCAAGTGAGAACCCTCTGTTTAAAATTGATCAAAAGACATGATTTTTTGAGTGAGTTGCAAAGTTCAAATGTGTTGGAATATTTTATTCTATGCTTAAGGCATTTAAAATATCTTTAATATTAACATCAAGCCTTGTTCCTTCATATTTACTTTAACTGTGTTACTCAAATCTTCAATGTGGTTTTAGCATGTTTTCCTTTAGCTTGCTATGCAATTGGCAAAAAAAGAAGATTCTTTATTCCTCTTCTATGTTGTCATGTATGATTGCCCACACTGATAAAGCATAAAGCATAAAGCATGTAAAACTGAAAGAAAAGGTGGTCGTACATGCAAAACTTCTTTCAGCACTCTTGGTTTCTACCACATACAAGATCCACTCGCCTATTGCAATAAGAGAGTTTATTCAATTGAAGACTCTGGTGAAATAGCATGGGGTTGTGCTACAGTGAGGATTAACTCTTAAGAGGGATTTATACTTGTTTGGATGTAAAAACAAAACATAGAAAGCTTTTGTTCCACCGCCGCCATTCAGGTGCAAATTGTGTTTGAAAAAATATTTCAGGCTTGATTGAAAGGTAGAATGTGGCTTTGCTAGGGTGAATTTTAACTCTTAATGGGGTTTTGTATTGAGTTTAGATTTGTTTTGTTAATCATTCTCAGGGGGTAGGTGGAGGAAATGTAATAACAACAGATTACGAGAGAGGTGAGAAGTGGTTTACATATGGTGAGCAAGATACGAATGTGAGAGGTGAATAGTTGGATTACGAAGGGGGGATAGGCTGACTCTTACTTAGTACAGATAGACAGGATGCTCATTAAAGATTGCCTTTTTAGGATACAGGAATCTGAAAATATATTTATCCTCTTGACCCAAATAATGAGTCGCATTGGCTCCACTGGTGTATTTTGGTTTGAAAAAAAAAAGAATGTGCTTGGACAGCTCTCATTTTTTTATTTTTTTAAATCATACATCATCAATTACCAATATCTTCTTGTCCACATTGAGACACCTATTGAATTTGACTGCTTTACATGCGCTCCAATGTAAGCCAAATAGCAAAATGCGGAAATGTTGTTTTTAATGTAAAAGATTACATTTTACAATTTACATCCATAGGCCTTTTATTTAACATTGTATACATTCAAACAATGCTATTGGTTGATGAAACAAAAAAAGGGTTTGCTTCAGGTGAGGCTTGAATTCACAACCTCAGCATAGCTTAGCATATACTGACATATAAGTACCGTGCGCTAACCAATTACACCACTGGAGCATGTTCCTGTAATGATCCATGTTCTTCTTGCCCCAATTGCCCTCCAACTCTGCTCTTTTAATCTCTGACATCCAAGTTAGATCATTTTCCCATTACTCCTTTTAACCCCTTTTCTTTTTTTTCTGCCTCAGATCTGTTTCATACTGTACATTGAATGTGGTTAACAAAAAGTATTTCTCGTCATTGTTCAAAAACCCAATAGAAGCAACATTTTACAAAGATAATGTTGTTTAAACAATGTGTACAAACAAGTCATGTATTTCTCTTTATGAAAATGTTCTCATGGTTATTTAGTTCATATTGGTCATCATTCATTAGTGAGTGTTACCCATATCCGCTCAAGAGCCATCTGTGTGACTGTATTCAGTACTACCAGCTATGTACAGTAGTCATGGCTGAGTGGTTAAGGTGATGGACTATAAATCCATTGGGGTTTCCCCGCGCAGGTTCAAATCCTGCTGACTACGTTGACTTTTTCAGTGGTAACGTGTTATTAAAAACTTCATTGCACTTTGCATTTTGTTTGTATCTGCTTGGCAAAGCAATCTTTACTTACTGGAATATGTGGCACACTAAAGAAGAAAACACTCTGAATTCTTCAAACATTTTCCAAGTTATACATTTTAGGGTGCTGCTGGCTGTAAAACATTTAATAAAGAACTCAATTTCAATATATGCATTGTCTTCTATTGATAAGTATCTCTATGCTGCAACATAGTGCTAAGAGGTCATTTGTGTGCAATACTTTGCACAACATAAAATAGAGGAGAAACGGCTTACCCCTACAGAAATAACTTAAGGTGACAAAGGATAATGAGCACTTTAGTGTGAGAGTGAGGGAATTCTTCCACTTTATAATTACAGATAATATTTGAATTCTTCTTAAGGACTGTGCTAAGTACTGCATGTATTGAGATGTGTACATTCTTTACAGTCTGCCAAAACTATATTGTTTAAATATAATGGGAATAATCAATGTTATAGTTCAACTGCTTATCACACTTCAGCACAAATAGCTTTTTGTTATGAAAAAGCATTTGTAATGTTTTATTGTTATCATTCACAAAAGCTAAGCAGGGCTTTCTAAACCTGTTGAAGAAATAAACAACTTAGCTTGAATTTTACTGAAAAATGGTCATTAATGTACTGTAATAATTGTACTTTAACTTCCTGAAGTTTACAGAAAATTAAGAAATTAATCAAATGTAAACTTTAAGGACTCTTTTGTGAAGCAGAATGATTCTCATTAAGAACAAATGTGCTTTGTACTTTGATATTAAATTCAGAGACAGAACTGTCAGGAATCGGCGTTCTCCACGCTCCACCCACAAATCACCCCCTTCCCGCAGGGAGTCCCTGGACACACAAAACAAACCTGCCTTACCGGCCTCCACGGCTCCTCGCCCCTGCCGCCGTCGCAGGATCACTCCCCTCGGCGATTCCTCTGCTCAGTGCCGGGCGCGCCCACGCCCCCTTCACGCACACCTGCACGCACACCTGCACCATCCACTGGCTCGGTTCACGCACGCACACGAGTTACGGAGCACGCTCAGTCTGCACACTCTTCTTCCCGTCCCCCGGACCTCAGGCTCCGCCCCTGCACACCCCTACTCAGGTTACCAACAAGACTCACCTGGCCTGTTATGCCTGCACCAATCTGCAGTGTCTCCCGTTAGCTCTTCCTGTCCCACCTCCGTTCCTAATTGGACCTTCCTGCTTTATCTAGCTCCTCTCTGCTCTCAGTCTTTGCTCGACATAATCTCTGTATGGAAGTACTTCTGGATTCTCTCAGTGTTTTCACAGGTTCTGATGCGGCTTGTACGACTACCCTCTCTGGCTCTCGATCTCGGCACTCCTTGGACAACGCTCACTCTGGTAACCTCTTGAACACGGCTTGGACAACGACCTATCTCCGCTCTCCACTCCCTGACTTCGGCGAGGCATCCTTCACTCTATCTCTACAACCGGTACCGGCAAGTATTGTCTACCTTACTACACCTGGCCTGGCAACGCTTCATACCACACTCCGGACACGCTCCCTTTGCTGCGGGTGCGTGTATTACCACTTCCCCCTTCAGCTCAGGGGATGGGTCTGGTCAGGGTACCGACCGCGACCCCGCCATATGTAAGCCCCCACTCCGCAAGCGCAGTTAGCAGCTCAGATGTAAGGACTCCTCCCCCCAAGCCTTATGCAGGTGAACTGCAAGATTGTAGGGGTTTCCTAAACCAGTGTGAGGTGCAGTTTGAAATTGCCCCCCATCTCTATAATACTGATCGCAAGAAGGTAGCCTACATTTATAACCTCCTCACTGGCAGCGCCCTGGCTTGGGCTTCCCCGGTTTGGGAGTGACGTTCTGACCTTACCCAAGATTACCCAGCATTTAAAGCCGAGTTTCAACGAGTATTCGATTCTCCCGCTCGTCGGGAGATGGCATCTGTTTCTCTCCTACAGATCACTCAGGGACGGCAAATGGTGACGCAGTATGCTGTGGAATTCCGGACTCTAGCAGCCGAGACTAACTGGGGACAAGAGGCTCTCGTCTCCGTATTCTGGCAAGGACTGGCAGATCCCATCAAGGATGAACTCTCTCGCCAATCCAGGCCAGATCAATTGGAGGTCCTCATTGATTTGGCTGTCCGAGTGGATCAACGTATACAGGTACGCCGCTCTGAGCGTCAGCGCACTCGCTTCCATAACTTTCAAGTTCCGTTCTCCAGTACTCCCAGCAACATTCCTGCTCCCCCAAGTGCTACCATACCTATTAGTCCTGCACTGGAGTTGCCAGAGCCAATGCAATTGGGGGTACAACGCATCCGCACACAGATACGGCAGTTCCGCCACGCTGGGGGATTGTGTTTCTACTGCGGATCCATGGAACATCTGATTCGGGAGTGTCCACTGCGTCCGGGAAACGGGAACACCCAGTGAGTACAGAGGGGCTCTCTCTGGGTGTAATGTCTCCACGTCCCCTTTCTAAAGGTGAACTCCCTAAGAAACTTACAATTCCAGTCTCCCTTTCAGGCGATAAGTTCAAGACTTCTACCGCCGCTTTCATTGACTCAGGAGCTGGAGGAAACTTCGTGTATCTTGAATTCGCCAGGTTAAACCGCATACCACTCGTGAGAAAGAAGGTTCCCATCACACTCGTCGGTATCAATGGACGTCCTCTTACCCCGGCCCACATCTCCTTAGAGACAGCTCCCTTGCTTCTGTCCTCACATCTGCACAAGGAGATCTTAGTTCTCGATGCCTTACACGCTCCTGGGATACCCATCACCCTTGGTCTTCCTTGGCTACAGCTTAACAATCCTCTCATTGAGTGGACTTCCTCTGCTCCCATTTCCTGGAGGCCGAGGTCAGGCGAGACTCATCAACTGCTGGCCAATACCTCTGTTCCCAAAGTTATTCTACCTTCCGTTTACCATCAATTCCAGGACGTTTTCAATAAGGTACAGTCAGACCTCTTGCCGCCACACAGGACATACGATTGTCCGATCGACCTAGTTCCAGGTTGCACCACACACCACCTGTCTTCAGGAGGATAGTACCCATTATATGACACAATAGGTACTATATCAATTGTTAGTACCCTGGTACAGTGGTCTGGCATATTATCATTTTGAGATATACCTGCATTTGAGCGCTTCAGCTATTTTCCATACTCCCTACCCAAGTCCAAGACCTACCCCTTGTCGTTACCAGAATCTCACACTATGGATGAATATATTCAGGAGAATCTCAAGAAAGGCTTTATTCATCACTCCAATTCCCCAGCAGGGGCTGGGTTTTTCTTCGTCAAGAAAAAGGACGGGTCGTTGAGGCCTTGCATCGACTACAGGGGTTTAAACCACATAACTATTAAAAATCGTTACCCCCTTCCCCTTATTACCGAACTGTACGATAAATTACAGGGGGCCAAGATTTTTTCCAAGTTGGATCTACGTGGTGCCTATAACTTGGTGCGCATCAGGAAGGGGGATGAATGGAAGACGGCCTTCAACACGCGTAGTGGACACTACGAATATCTGGTAATGCCTTTCGGCTTATGTAATGCTCCCGCTGTCTTCCAGGATTTCATCAACGACGTCTTTCGGAAGGTACTCAATATTTTTGTTATTGTATACTTGGATGATATCCTGATTTTTTCCAAAGATCTCCAGGACCATATATGCCACACCTCCTACGTCCTTTCCCGTCTCAGTGAACACCATTTGTACGCCAAACTGGAGAAGTGCACCTTTCATCAGACCTCTACTCCGTTCATGGGGTACATCATTTCCGATGAGGACTTTATGATGGATTCCGGTAAACTTCAAGCAGTCACTGAATGGCCAAGACCCAACTCTCTCAAGGCCATACAATGTTTTTTAGGGTTCGCTAATTATTATCGTAGGTTTATAAGGAGTTTTTCCACCATTGTGGCACCCCTTACTGCGCTCACCAAAAAAGGAGCTGATCCTTCTGCTTGGTCATCCGAGGCAATCTCCACCTTCGAGACACTCAAGGAAGCCTTTATATCCGCACCTATTCTCCGTCATCCCAACATTGAACTTCCCTTCGTCCTGGAGGTCGACGCTTCTGATTGCGGTGCTGGTGCCGTTCTTTCTCAGAGACCCACGCCCCAAGATAAGTTACATCCCTGTGCATATTTTTCCAAAAAATTCTTGTCTGCCGAGAGGAACTATGACGTGGGTAACAGGGAACTTCTGGCCGTGAAGATGGCTCTTCAAGAGTGGAGACACCTGCTGGAGGGGTCGAAAGAGCCGTTTACTATTCTCACGGACCACAAGAACCTTCTATACATAGAGAACGCTCGACGCCTTGGTCCACGACAGGCTCGTTGGGCTCTTTTTTTTTCTCGATTCGATTTTAACCTTTCCTATATCCCCGGGACCAAGAACGTAAAGGTAGACGCACTCTCCCGTATACATTCTTCTGAAGAGAGGACAGAGGAATCTTTGGAGACTATCCTTCCGCATGAGAGGATTCTCGCCACGTCTTCTTTCAAGAATCTTGACAAGATTTTGCACTCCCAGAGACGCATTCCCAAGGACTTGGTCGTTCCCGACAACAAACACTTTGTACCTTCCAAATTTGTTCCAGAGGTCTTGTCTTGGGGTCACTCCTCTAAATCTGCAGGTCATCCAGGTTTTAAGAAGACTACTGATCTCATTCGTTGGAATTTCTGGTGGCCAAGGATGTCTCAAGATATTCTGGAGTTTACCGGCGCCTTCCCCACGTGTGCTCAAAGCAAGACTCTCCGTGAAAAGCCTCAGGGTTTTCTGTTACCCCTTCCAGTTCTCGACCACCCCTGGTCCCACATTTCGATGGACTTCATCGTGGAGTTGCCCAGGTCCAGAGGAATGAACACTATCTTGGTGGTCATGGACAGGTTCTCGAAGATGTCCCATTTCATTCCACTTAAAGGATTACCCACCTCCCCCGCCCTTGCTGATATCTTTACGGAGCAGATTTTCCGGATTCATGGGATCCCTTCGTCCATTGTTTCTGACAGATGTTCTCAGTTTGTATCCAAATTTTGGTGAGCTTTCACGAAGAGATTGGGCATCTCTTCTTCTTTCTCTTCCGCCTATCATCCTCAGTCCAATGGACAAACGGAGAGAATCAATCAATCCCTGGAGAAGTACCTGAGATGTTTCATATCCGATTTCCAGGATGATTGGGCTCAACTCCTCTCTTGGGCAGAGTATGCCGCAAATTCTGACAAAAACGAGTCCACCCGGGAGTCGCCCTTCTTTATAAATTATGGGTTCCATCCTCCCTGTCTTCCCATCCCCAACATCCCTTCTGGAGTACCAGCCATAGATGAACGCATTTCTTCCCTCCAAACCGCATGGTCCAGGATTCAGTCTACCCTTCTCAACTCCTCCCGCAGATCGAAACTACAGGCCGATCGTCGTCGTCGTTCGGCGCCCAGTTACAAATCAGGGGATTTGGTATGGCTCTCCTCTAAGAATATCCACCTCAAGGTACCATCTCCTAAACTGGCACCTAAGTTCCTGGGTCCCTTCCCTATTTGCGAACAAATCAATCCCGTGGCATACCGGCTCCAACTACCACCCAGTATGAAGATTCCCAATGTCTTTCATGTGTCCCTCTTAAAACCATTTATCTCCAGTCACTTCTTTCCGGATCAGACTCGTAAACCGGATCCCATTACTGTACAAAATAACGAGGAATATGAAGTTCACTCTCTTTTGGATTCTCGCCTATCCAGGGGTCAGCTCCAGTTCTTGGTGCATTGGAAGGGCTTTGGCCCTGAAGAGAGATCCTGGGTACCTTCAAAGGACATTCATGCCCCGGCACTTCTTAAGTCCTTCAGGAAAAAGTTTCCAGAGAAACCGTTCTTGGATCGTCCTGGGGCCGTTCCTGAAGAGGGGGGTACTGTCAGGAATCGGCGTTCTCCACGCTCCACACACAAAGCACCCCCTTCCCGCAGGGAGTCCCTGGACACACAAAACAAACCTGCCTTACCGGCCTCCACGGCCCCTTGCCCCTGCCGCCATCGCGGGATCACTCCCCTCGGCGATTCCTCTGCTCAGTGCCGGGCGCGCCCACGCCCCCCTGCACGCACACCTGCACGCACACCTGCACCATCCACTGGCTCGGTTCACGCACGTACACGAGTTACGGAGCACGCTCAGTCTGCACACTCTTCTTCCTGTCCCCCGGACCTCAGGCTCCGCCCCTGCACACTGCACGGGCATACTCAGGTTACCAACAAGACTCACCTGGCCTGTTATGCCTGCACCAATCTGCAGTGTCTCCCGTTAGCTCTTCCTGTCCCGCCTCCGTTCCTAATTGGACCTTCCTGCTTTATCTAGCTCCTCTCTGCACTCAGTCTTTGCTCGACATAGTCTCTGTATGGAAGTACTTCTGGATTCTCTCAGTTTTTTCACAGGTTCTGATGCGGCTTGTACGACTACCCCCTCTGGCTCTCGATCTCGGCACTCCTTGGACAACCCTCACTCTGGTAACCTCTTGAACACGGCTTGGACAACGACCTATCTCCGCTCTCCACTCCCTGACTTCGGCGAGGCATCCTTCACTCTATCTCTACAACCGGTACCGGCAAGTATTGTCTACCTTACTACACCTGGCCTGGCAACGCTTCATACCACACTCCGGACACGCTCCCTTTGCTGCGGGTGCGTGTATTACCACTTCGCCCTTCAGCTCAGGGGACGGGTCTGGTCTGCGGGAAGCACCGGCGTAACAAGAACATTTTATATTAAAATCAGATTTATTTTTTTGGGGGGTTCAATTTGATCTTATATGGGTTCTGTATGTTTTTGTCTTGCAGATTAACAATATTGAATACCTAATTCTTGGACATGTTTATTTTGTTGATACTTTTGCCATAGTCTGCATATTGATAGTTCCCTCTAGATACCCAAGAGATCAATGTTGGTATCCCTCCACCCTTTGTATGTCAAAATTGATCAAAAGCAGAAAAAAACAAGATAAATGCTGCACACCAAAATCTGAAAACTCTAACTGATACTTGCTGTTACTGGTGCTCCTGATCCAGGGGAGTCCCTGTGAATGACAGACTCCAAAGTCAGCAAAAAAATGGAGGGTTCAGGGCTCTACGGATTTAAAGAATTTATTATTTCAAATGCACAACGTTTCAACCATCAAAAAGTGGTCTTTCTCAAGTGAGAACCCTCTGTTTAAAATTGATCAAAAGACATGATTTTTTGAGTGAGTTGCAAAGTTCAAATGTGTTGGAATATTTTATTCTATGCTTAAGGCATTTAAAATATCTTTAATATTAACATCAAGCCTTGTTCCTTCATATTTACTTTAACTGTGTTACTCAAATCTTCAATGTTGTTTTAGCATGTTTTCCTTTAGCTTGCTATGCAATTGGCAAAAAAAGAAGATTCTTTATTCCTCTTCTATGTTGTCATGTATGATTGCCCACTCTGATAAAGCATAAAGCATAAAGCAAGTAAAACTGAAAGAAAAGGTGGTCGTACATGCAAAACTTCTTTCAGCACTCTTGGTTTCTACCACATACAAGATCCACTCGCCTATTGCAATAAGAGAATTTATTCAATTGAAGACTCTGGTGAAATAGCATGGGGTTGTGCTACAGTGAGGATTAACTCTTAAGAGGGATTTATACTTGTTTGGATGTAAAAACAAAACATAGAAAGCTTTTGTTCCACCGCCGCCATTCAGGTGCAAATTGTGTTTGAAAAAATATTTCAGGCTTGATTGAAAGGTAGAATGTGGCTTTGCTAGGGTGAATTTTAACTCTTAATGGGGTTTTGTATTGAGTTTAGATTTGTTTATTAATCATTCTCAGGAGGTAGGTGGAGGAAATGTAATAACAACAGATTATGAGAGAGGTGAGAAGTGGTTTACATATGGTGAGCAAGATATGAATGTGAGAGGTGAATAATTGGGTTAAGAAGGGGGGATAGGCTCACCCTTACTTAGTACAGATAGACAGGATGCTCATTAAAGATTGCCTTTTTAGGATATATAAATCTGGAAATATATGTATCCTCTAGACCCAAATAATGAGTAGCATTGGCTCCACTGGTGTATTTTGATTTGAAAAAAGGAAGAATGTGCTTGGACAGCTCTCATTTTTTTATTTTTTTAAATCATACATCATCAATTACCAATATCTTCTTGCCCACGTTGAGACACCTATTGAATTTGACTGCTTTACATGCGCTGCAATGTAAGCCAAATAGGAAAATGAGGAAATTTTGTTTTTTATGTAAAAGATTACATTTTACAATTTACATCCATAGGCCTTTTATTTAACATTGTATACATTCAAAAAATGCTATTGGTTGATGAAACAAAAAAAGGGTTTGCTTAAGGTGAGGCTTGAACTCACAACCTCAGCATAGCTTAGCATATACTGACATATAAGTACCGTGCGCTAATGATCCATGTTCTTCTTGCCCCAATTGCCCTCCAACTCTGCTCTTTTAATCTCTGACATCCAAGTTAGATCATTTTCCCATTACTCCTTTTAACACATTTTCTTTTTTTTCTGCCTCAGATCTGTTTCATACTGTACATTGAATGTGGTTAACAAAAAGTATTTCTCGTCATTGTGCAAAAACCCAATAGAAGCAACATTTTACAAAGATAATGTTGTTTAAACAATGTGTACAAACAAGTCATGTATTTGTCTTTATGAAAATGTTCTCATGGTTATTTAGTTCATATTGGTCATCATTCATTAGTGAGTGTTACCCATATCCGCTCAAGAGCTATCTGTGTGACTGTATTCAGTACTACCAGCTATGTAGTCATGGCCGAGTGGTTAAGGCGATGGACTTGAAATCCATTGGGGTTTCCCCGCGCAGGTTCAAATCCTCCAGACTACGTTGACTTTTTCAGTGGTAACGTGTTATTAAAAACTTCACTGCACTTTGCATTTTGTTTGTATCTGCTTGGCAAAGCAATCTTTACTTACTGGAATATGTGGCACACTAAAGAAGAAAACACTCTGAATTCTTCAAACATTATCCAAGTTATACATTTTAGGGTGCTGCTGGCTGTAAAACATTTAATAAAGAACTCCATTTCAATAAATGCATTGTCTTCTATTGATAAGTATTTCTATGCTGCAACATAGCGCTAAGAGGTCATTTGTGTGCAATACTTTGCACAACATAAAATAGAGGAGAAACGGCTTACCCCTACAGAAATAACTTAAGGTGACAAAGGATAATGAGCACTTTATTGTGAGAGTGAGGGAATTCTTCCACTTTATAATTACAGATAATATTTGAATTCTTCTTAAGGACTGTGCTAAGTACTGCATGTATTGAGATGTGTACATTCTTTACAGTCTGCCAAAACTATATTGTTTAAATATAATGGGAATAATCAATGTTATAGTTCAACTGCTTATCACACTTCAGCACAAATAGCTTTTTGTTATGAAAAAGCATTTGTAATGTTTTATTGTTATCATTCACAAAAGATAAGCAGGGCTTTGTAAACCTGTTGAAGAAATAAACAACTTAGCTTGAATTTTACTGAAAAATGGTCATTAATGTACTGTAATAATTGTACTGTAACTTCCTGAAGTTTACAGAAAATTAAGAAATTAATCAAATGTAAACTTTATGGAATCTTTTGTGAAACAGAATGATTCTCATTAAGAACAAATGTACTTTGTACTTTGATATTAAATTCAGAGACAGAACATGTTATATTAAAATCAGATTTATTTTTTGGGGGGGTTCAATATGATCTTATAGGGGTTCTGTATGTTTTTGTCTTGCAGATTAACAATATTGAATACCTAATTCGTGGACATGTTTATTTTGTTGATACTTTTGCCATAGTCTGCATATTGATAGTTCCCTCTAGATACACAAGAGATCAATGTTGGTATCCCTCCACCCTTTGTATGTCAATATTGATCAAAAGCAGAAAAAAACAAGATAAATGCTGCACAGCAAAAACTGAAAACTCTAACTGATACTTGCTGTTACTGGTGCTCCTGATCCAGGGGAATCCCTGTGAATGACAGACTCCAAAGTCAGCAAAAGAAACGGAGGATTCAGGGCTCTACGGATTTAAAGAATTTATTATATCAAATGCACAACGTTTCAACCATCAAAAAGTGGTCTTTCTCAAGTGAGAACCCTCTGTTTAAAATTGATCAAAAGACATGATTTTTTGAGTGAGTTGCAAAGTTCAAATGTGTTGGAATATTTTATTCTATGCTTAAGGCATTTAAAATATCTTTAATATTAACATCAAGCCTTGTTCCTTCATATTTACTTTAACTGTGTTACTCAAATCTTCAGTGTTGTTTTAGCATGTTTTCCTTTAGCTTGCCATGTAATTGGCAAAAAAAGATGATTCTTTATTCCTCTTCAATGTTGTCATTTATGATTGCCCACTCTGATAAAGCATAAAGCATAAAGCAAGTAAAACTGAAAGAAAAGGTGGTCGTACATGCAAAACTTCTTTCAGCACTCTTGGTTTCTACCACATACAAGATCCACTCGCCTATAGCAATAAGAGAATTTATTCAATTGAAGACTCTGGTGAAATAGCATGGGGTTGTGCTACAGTGAGGATTAACACTTAAGAGGGATTTATACTTGTTTGGATTTAAAAGCAAAACATAGAAAGCTTTTGTTCCACCACCGCCATTCAGGTGCAAATTGTGTTTTAAAAAATATTTAAAGCTTGATTGAAAGGTAGAATGTGGCTTTGCTAGGGTGAATTTTAACTCTTAATGGGGTTTTGTATTGAGTTTAGATTTGTTTATTAATCATTCTCAGGAGGTAGGTGGAGGTAATGTAATAACAACCGATTATGAGAGAGTTGACATGTGGTTTACATATGATGAGCAAGATACGAATGTGAGAGGTGAATAGTTGGGTTAAGAAGGGGGGATATGCTGACCCTTACATAGTACAGATTGACAGGATGCTCATTAAAGTTTGCCTTTTTAGGATATATAAATCTGGAAATATATGTATCCTCTAGACCCAAGTAATGAGTAGTATTGGCTCCACTGGTGTATTTTGGTTTGAAAAAAGGAAAAATGTGCTTGGACAGCTCTCATTTTTTTATTTTTTTAAATCATACATCATCAATTACCAATATCTTCTTGCCCACATTGAGACACCTATTGAATTTGACTGCTTTACATGCGCTCCAATGTAAGCCAAATAGCAAAATGCGGAAATGTTGTTTTTAATGTAAAAGATTAAATTTTACAATTTACATCCATAGGCCTTTTATTTAACATTGTATACATTCAAACAATGCTATTGGTTGATGAAACAAAAAAAGGGTTTGCTTCAGGTGAGGCTTGAACTCACAACCTCAGCATAGCTTAGCATATACTGACATATAAGTACTGTGCGCTAACCGATTACGCCACTGGAGCATGTTCCTGTAATGATCCATGTTCTTCTTGCCCCAATTGCCCTCCAACTCTGCTCTTTTAATCTCTGACATCCAAGTTAGATCATTTTCCCATTACTCGTTTTAACACCTTTTCTTTTTTTTCTGCCTCAGATCTGTTTCATACTGTACATTGAATGTGGTTAACAAAAAGTATTTCTCGTCATTGTTCAAAAACCCAATAGAAGCAACATTTTACAAAGATAATGTTGTTTAAACAATGTGTACAAACAAGTCATGTATTTGTCTTTATGAAAATGTTCTCATGGTTATTTAGTTCATATTGGTCATCATTCATTAGTGAGTGTTACCCATATCCGCTCAAGAGCTATCTGTGTGACTGTATTCAGTCTTACCAGCTGTGTAGTCATGGCCGAGTGGTTAAGGCGATGGACTATAAATCCATTGGGGTTTCCCCGCGCAGGTTCGAATCCTGCTGACTACGTTGACTTTTTCAGTGCTAACGTGTTATTAAAAACTTCACTGCACTTTGCATTTTGTTTGTATTTGCTTGGCAAAGCAATCTTTACTTACTGGAATATGTGGCACACTAAAGAAGAAAACACTCTGAATTCTTCAAACATTTTCCAAGTTATACATTTTAGGGTGCTGCTGGCTGTAAAACATTTAATAAAGAACTCCATTTCAATAAATGCATTGTCTTCTATTGATAAGTATCTCTATGCTGCAACATAGTGCTAAGAGGTCATTTGTGTGCAATACTTTGCACAACATAAAATAGAGGAGAAACGGCTTACCCCTACAGAAATAACTTAAGGTGACAAAGGATAATGAGCACTTTAGTGTGAGAGTGAGGGAATTCTTCCACTTTATAATTACAGATAATATTTGAATTCTTCTTAAGGACTGTGCTAAGTACTGCATGTATTGAGATGTGTACATTCTTTACAGTCTGCCAAAACTATATTGTTTAAATATAATGGGAATAATCAATGTTATAGTTCAACTGCTTATCACACTTCAGCACAAATAGCTTTTTGTTATGAAAAAGCATTTGTAATGTTTTATTGTTATCATTCACAAAAGATAGGCAGGGCTTTCTAAACCTGTTGAAGAAATAAACAACTTAGCTTGAATTTTACTGAAAAATGGTCATTAATGTACTGTAATAATTGTACTGTAACTTCCTGAAGTTTATAGAAAATTAAGAAATTAATCAAATGTAAACTTTATGGAATCTTTTGTGAAACAGAATGATTCGCATTAAGAACAAATGTACTTTGTACTTTGATATTAAATTCAGAGACAGAACATGTTATATTAAAATCAGATTTATTTTTTGGGGGGGTTCAATATGATCTTATAGGGGTTCTGTATGTTTTTGTCTTGCAGATTAACAATATTGAATACCTAATTCTTGGACATGTTTATTTTGTTGATACTTTTGCCATAGTCTGCATATTGATAGTTCCCTCTAGATACCCAAGAGATCAATGTTGGTATCCCTCCACCCTTTGTATGTCAAAATTGATCAAAAGCAGAAAAAAACAAGATAAATGCTGCACAGCAAAAACTGAAAACTCTAACTGATACTTGCTGTTACTGGTGCTCCTGATCCAGGGGAGTCCCTGTGAATGACAGACTCCAAAGTCAGCAAAAGAAACGGAGGATTCAGGGCTCTATGGATTTAAAGAATTTATTATATCAAATGCACAACGTTTCAACCATCAAAAAGTGGTCTTTCTCAAGTGAGAACCCTCTGTTTAAAATTGATCAATAGACATGATTGAAAGGGGGCAGCGACGGTGAGGAAGATGGAGCCTTGATTTCTGAGCTCCTCTCCCATCGGCATTAACAAAGCTAATAACAGCAACAGATCCCACGATCTAACTATTTAAACCATAAAGAAAAACCTATAAACACCCGAGGATGCCAACAGGCAGAGTGGCCCGAGCTAAAAGTCAACCGGTCACTACATATTTTAAAAAGAAAGCAGAGATACCAGCGGAGAAACCAAAGCTTCCCGCTCAGCTTGCTAACATGGACCCTGACAGTGATCCCTCTCAGGAGGATGACAGGGACGAGGAGATGGTCAGACGAAAGGACTTGAAAGAATTTTGTGCCAAGATGCTAAAATTCTGTAAGACTGAATTATGGGCTCTTAGGAAGGAGGTTGACGCACTTGGGGAGCGAACTGACACCCTGGAGAGAAACGCTGATGAAACTACAGCCACCATTGCACAGACACAGGATCAAGTCTCCACAATGAATGACAGAACCAATTTTCTGGAAGATAAAGTGGAGGATGCTGAGAATAGGGACAGAAGGTGCAATGTAAGGCTGAGGGTTGTCCCAGAAAGTGTCCTCGACCCTGAGGATTTCACAAATAGCTGGCTGGAACATATTTTCCCTGATAAACCGGAGTCTGAAATCAAACTGGACCGGTGCAATAGAGCACTCCGTGGCAAGCCTTAGAAAGGTGACCCCCCAAGAGACATTGTGGCTCGCTTACACCATTTCCACACTAAGGAGGAGTTCTACAGGCTTGCCAGAGACGATAACTCCCTAGCCTTTGAGGGAGTTAAAATACAAATATTTCAAGACCTAGCTCCGGCCACCTTGACCAAACGGAAAGCCTTAGCACACATCACTAAGGTTCTCAGGGATAACAACACGAGGTATAGGTGGTTGTTCCCCTGCGCCCTCCTATCCATTAAAAATGGAGTAGCACACACTCTGCGGAGCCCTGAAGAAGGGGAGGGATTCTGTCAGGGTTCTGCTCGCCACAAACCAGGACCGGACCGCGAGGCTGAGGTGGGGTTGTAAAAGCACCGACCTGAGACCGCGCAGGCTGATCCGGATTGCGCAGTTCGTAGTCATATGTCGCAGGATCAGGATTGGAGAAGACAGCGTCGTCGTTGTAGAAGCCAGGGTCAGGACAGGAGACATCAGGATAAACATTGTTCAGGCAAGAGTTCGGCAACAGGTAGTCAGGAGAGCCCCGCTTCAGCTTAGGAGCGCGGGGTTGGCCTCTGCGCGAGCGATGACCATGGCCCATGGTACTGGTCACAGGAGATGGTAGGCAGACCAGAGTAGCACACCGCTTTGCTGCACGGGTGCACCAGTGCTACAGCGCAAGAGTCCTGAGCGGGCTAGGCAATCCTCTGTCTCAGCGCAGGAACCAGGACACGGCCTCTCTAGATTAGGGAAAGAGTAGGCCCCAGGAACCAGGAAGCTGAAGATACACAGGGAAACCTCCGCTTCAGTGCAGGAATCCAGGAGACTGAAGAACGCAGGGACGAAACATCCGCTTCAGTGCAGGAATCCAGGAGGCTGAGGGACGCAGGGATGAAAACCTCTGCTTCAGCACAGGAGAACAGGAGTGGACCGCTGCGTGAATATAGCAGCCGGTCACAGGAAACAAGGAGCTGAAGTGAACAAGAAGAGTACTCAGCTACAACACAGGAGACTGGAGCAGACCGCTGCGTGAATATAGCAGCCGGCCTTAGGAAACCTGGAGCTGCAGACAACAAGGAGAATACTCCGCTTCAGCATGAGAGACCGGAACAAGCGAGGGCTTGTGGCAGAACAGATAGTGACATCCAGGAAGGACTATGCTCGGCAGGGAGCATTATGGGAAGACAATACTTAAAGGCCAGCGGGCCAATCCCCGGAGGGGGGTGTGAAGGTACTGCTCCAATGAATGAATGCAAGTCTAGGTTGCAGTGATAGGCTGCACAGCTGCAGTAGATACCAGAGGGAGTGTGTATTGCTTTGGTGAGTGAATCCAGGCTGCAGCAAACATCAGGAGAGGTGCTCCAGGACTGCATAAGTCTGCAAGGTAAGGCAACCAGTAAACTGCGGAGCGGATTCCTTACAGTAACCCCCCTTCACGCGAGACCTCCGGGCGAACATGAGCACACCTAGAGTTGGGGGACCGGGAATTGTTGCTGAACCGTCTAGGATTGGGGTTAGAGTCGTGGTCCAGAGACTCGTGGTTAGTCCTTAGTGTACCCCCACTCCCCGGTGAGAACTGCGGCCAGACAGGACCATCCATGGGTCTTGGGGACATTGAGTTGTTCCTAAAATTCTTTAGGTGGAAAGGGCATCCGTAAACGAGCAGTTCTTTGGTGAGTACAGTTCTAGGATATGAGATTGATGGAAGAAACATCTTTGGTACATGGCTCGCCTCGCAAAATGACTTGGAAATCCAGGGCTGTGAAGAACCAGAGGGTTCCAGAGCAGAAACGGCAGGAGAACCCCTACAGGAAGCCCAGTCTTTAATAAATGAACCGGACTCTAGGATCAGCGGCCCTGATAGTTGATCGAATACACCAGGAGGAACTTTGTAACAGAAAAAGTCTTGGCTGACCACTGCATGTTGGAATTTGCGAGGAATTTTTCCTCTAGAAGGCTCCCAGGTAATGGTTAGTAAGGGTATAGGTTGGTTGGAAGCATCTCCCGGTATTGGTATGGAAGGTGACAAGGCAAGCAGTAAACCAGGCATAGGGACCGAAATCTTGGGATACGTATAGAGTATTTCCAACTGAGAGGAAATAACAGGGGCAACCGAAAATTCCGAGGGACAAAACCATGGTTTAGCAGGAGCAGAGAAGCAAACAACAGTAGAGCTCTCCAATACTGGGAAATCTTCATTGGGAGATAATATTGTCAGTGAATCAGGAATAGTCCTTGGGATCTTCAAATCAGTAGCTTGAGAAAAAGGCAGAGCCAGGGTAGTGGTGGGAGGGAAGCTAACATCAGAAGCTGAAGTCTGTACCTCAGTGACAGGGCCCTGAGAATCAACAAGCAGCAAGTATGAACTATGAAAACTCTTAATGACAGGCACCTTAGGAGTACAAGGAGTCTTTTCCGAAACTGCAATGGCCCTAACCACAGGGGTACCTAACCTGACAAAAACATGAATTGGTGTGTTTTCTAGTGCAAAATCTCTGATCACAGGACTCCTAACCGATAGTGAGGGTGTCTGGGTTTGATTAGAGAAAAAATCAGATGTATTGATAAGTGACTTAGAAACAATTACTGAGGTTCTAGATTTGCTGGACATGTGAGAAAAAATACCCTTTAAGACAGGAGTTTTCATTTCTTCCCAGAGTAACCGCATGTTTGCTGGGGCATATTTAGACATAGTACTGAGGGACTGGGTTTCAGCAAAGGCAGGACAGCTAAATAGCTCAGATTTAAACCCCAGGACTTGTAATATATGCATGGTGACCTCAGACAGTACTAAGGAAGTGACCACAGATATGCTGATCCCTGGAGAATTAGCCTGGACAGAGAAATCAGGGGGACCCCCAATCAGGATACTCCTTGTAGGAAGAGCTTCAGAATCAGAAGGAGAATCATTACCTCTCAGAGTCTCAAAACTAGTAAGACACAATTCAGCGAAAAGGGATACAGTGTGCAAGCTTTTTACTAATCTATATGAAAAAAGCGTCACTTTGGGGAGAAAACCGTGCGTCAGCAAACATTCCTGGGAACATAATATGAACCCCAGGAGGGACATACAGACTACTGTATGCTTTTAACCCTAAGCTTAAAGAGGAGGAGAACTCAGACAGTACACGGGGGTGAATCATAACTGTACTGGTCTCTGAAGTAGGTATTTGGTAAGGAATGTCTGGGAAACCAGAAATTACTGCAGACTCCATAATGTGGGAACTATGCGCTGAAGCAGGGATCACCGCTATGTGGGCGACAGTCTGGTTCAGCGAAACACCCGGGAGAAGGAACTCTGCGAGCAAGCTTAGGGAAAAACCTGACTCCTGAATACATTTATCAGGAACCAGAACTTTAGCCGAAGTCTCCGGAGACGAAACTGCGGAAACTTGAGCTGAAGCAGGGGATTTATAGCAAAGAATATCTAGGGACTCCGTACGGTTATGGGAATCCCTCAATGCAACCTCTGCTGTCTGACTTGTGGACTCATTCTCTGAGGCTAAAACGAAGGCATTAACTTGGAGGCAGCAAGAATTTACAGGGGTTAATGCAGACAATGCCTGAGAGTAAAACATAGGTAATCTTCTCTCTGTATTAGGACAGACCAGGAATCTCTCCTCTGAAGCTAGGGGCGTGACCATGGCTGACAGAGAACAGGGATTTACCAAAGGAAACTCAGAGAGCTGCCCCACAGAGGTTAATACAGAAATAACCCTGGGAACAGAACTTAGGGATTCTTTCTCTGACGGGGAAAGTGCACAGGACTGCCTAGCAGAGTTTAAAGCTGGAAAACCCTGAAGAGCTGGAGTGACAGATTCGGAGTTAGAAATAGGGGAACAAAGGGACTTATTCTCTGATAGTAGAACCTTAGTGTTGGCTAGTGAAACATATGTATTCTCCAGGGGAACCTCACAGGACTGCTCGGCAGAGGTTAAAGCTGGAAAACCCTCAAGACCTAGAGAAAGGACTTCTGAGCTAGAAATAGGAGAACTAATGAACTTATTCTCTGATACAAGAACATTAGTGCTGGGTAGAGCAACATAAGTATTCTCCAGGGGGACCTCACAGGACTGATCGGCAGGGGTTAATGAAAACATATCATTGGTGTCAGGGAGCCCGGCCATACACTCAGGGCAAGGATCCGTGGTAGACCAGGGATACAGCCAAGCGGCAGCGAAGCTGGCGAGGGGAGGATCCTGTTCCTTTATACAAATGTCCAATGTCATGGAAAGGATATGGAGTGTTTTTTGGGCATCAGCCAACATGAGGAGAGGGTCCTCTTTTGCTATATAAATGTCTAAAGACAAGGCCAGGGAAGAGAGTTCCTTTTGGGCGTCGTCCAATTCTAAAGGGTACACATTTTCCCAAGTTAAAGGGTAACCAGGAAAGCAAATACAAGCGGCCAGCGATTGTTTTAAGTCCCGGAGGCGGTAAACCTTCATCATGAGATCATTACGGCATTTGTTTTGCAAAGGGGTTAAACCTACAAACACAATCAGATCTTCAATCAGGGGTATTATCTCACATAGAAATTGGTATTCACACTGGGACTGGTTTACAGGCTGGGACAGGCTTTCAGACAGAAACTTACCAACCCTCACCACAGGGCGGTCCGAGTTTGTGCGGCCGAGCATACTGTCAGGGTTCTGCTCGCCACAAACCAGGACCGGACCGCGAGGCTGAGGTGGGGTTGTAAAAGCACCGACCTGAGACCGCGCAGGCTGATCCGGATTGCGCAGTTCGTAGTCATATGTCGCAGGATCAGGATTGGAGAAGACAGCGTCGTCGTTGTAGAAGCCAGGGTCAGGACAGGAGACATCAGGATAAACATTGTTCAGGCAAGAGTTCGGCAACAGGTAGTCAGGAGAGCCCCGCTTCAGCTTAGGAGCGCGGGGTTGGCCTCTGCGCGAGCGACGACCATGGCCCATGGTACTGGTCACAGGAGATGGTAGGCAGACCAGAGTAGCACACCGCTTTGCTGCACGGGTGCACCAGTGCTACAGCGCAAGAGTCCTGAGCGGGCTAGGGAATCCTCTGTCTCAGCGCAGGAACCAGGACACGGCCTCTCTAGATTAGGGAAAGAGTAGGCCCCAGGAACCAGGAAGCTGAAGATACACAGGGAAACCTCCGCTTCAGTGCAGGAATCCAGGAGACTGAAGAACGCAGGGACGAAACATCCGCTTCAGTGCAGGAATCCAGGAGGCTGAGGGACGCAGGGACGAAAACCTCTGCTTCAGCACAGGAGAACAGGAGTGGACCGCTGCGTGAATATAGCAGCCGGTCACAGGAAACAAGGAGCTGAAGTGAACAAGAAGAGTACTCAGCTACAACACAGGAGACTGGAGCAGACCGCTGCGTGAATATAGCAGCCGGCCTTAGGAAACCTGGAGCTGCAGACAACAAGGAGAATACTCCGCTTCAGCATGAGAGACAGGAACAAGCGAGGGCTTGTGGCAGAACAGATAGTGACATCCAGGAAGGACTATGCTCGGCAGGGAGCATTATGGGAAGACAATACTTAAAGGCCAGCGGGCCAATCCCCGGAGGGGGGTGTGAAGGTACTGCTCCAATGAATGAATGCAAGTCTAGGTTGCAGTGATAGGCTGCACAGCTGCAGTAGATACCAGAGGGAGTGTGTATTGCTTTGGTGAGTGAATCCAGGCTGCAGCAAACATCAGGAGAGGTGCTCCAGGACTGCATAAGTCTGCAAGGTAAGGCAACCAGTAAACTGCGGAGCGGATTCCTTACAGTAACCCCCCTTCACGCGAGACCTCCGGGCGAACATGAGCACACCTAGAGTTGGGGGACCGGGAATTGTTGCTGAACCGTCTAGGATTGGGGTTAGAGTCGTGGTCCAGAGACTCGTGGTTAGTCCTTAGTGTACCCCCACTCCCCGGTGAGAACTGCGGCCAGACAGGACCATCCATGGGTCTTGGGGACATTGAGTTGTTCCTAAAATTCTTTAGGTGGAAAGGGCATCCGTAAACGAGCAGTTCTTTGGTGAGTACAGTTCTAGGATATGAGATTGATGGAAGAAACATCTTTGGTACATGGCTCGCCTCGCAAAATGACTTGGAAATCCAGGGCTGTGAAGAACCAGAGGGTTCCAGAGCAGAAACGGCAGGAGAACCCCTACAGGAAGCCCAGTCTTTAATAAATGAACCGGACTCTAGGATCAGCGGCCCTGATAGTTGATCGAATACACCAGGAGGAACTTTGTAACAGAAAAAGTCTTGGCTGACCACTGCATGTTGGAATTTGCGAGGAATTTTTCCTCTAGAAGGCTCCCAGGTAATGGTTAGTAAGGGTATAGGTTGGTTGGAAGCATCTCCCGGTATTGGTATGGAAGGTGACAAGGCAAGCAGTAAACCAGGCATAGGGACCGAAATCTTGGGATACGTATAGAGTATTTCCAACTGAGAGGAAATAACAGGGGCAACCGAAAATTCCGAGGGACAAAACCATGGTTTAGCAGGAGCAGAGAAGCAAACAACAGTAGAGCTCTCCAATACTGGGAAATCTTCATTGGGAGATAATATTGTCAGTGAATCAGGAATAGTCCTTGGGATCTTCAAATCAGTAGCTTGAGAAAAAGGCAGAGCCAGGGTAGTGGTGGGAGGGAAGCTAACATCAGAAGCTGAAGTCTGTACCTCAGTGACAGGGCCCTGAGAATCAACAAGCAGCAAGTATGAACTATGAAAACTCTTAATGACAGGCACCTTAGGAGTACAAGGAGTCTTTTCCGAAACTGCAATGGCCCTAACCACAGGGGTACCTAACCTGACAAAAACATGAATTGGTGTGTTTTCTAGTGCAAAATCTCTGATCACAGGACTCCTAACCGATAGTGAGGGTGTCTGGGTTTGATTAGAGAAAAAATCAGATGTATTGATAAGTGACTTAGAAACAATTACTGAGGTTCTAGATTTGCTGGACATGTGAGAAAAAATACCCTTTAAGACAGGAGTTTTCATTTCTTCCCAGAGTAACCGCATGTTTGCTGGGGCATATTTAGACATAGTACTGAGGGACTGGGTTTCAGCAAAGGCAGGACAGCTAAATAGCTCAGATTTAAACCCCAGGACTTGTAATATATGCATGGTGACCTCAGACAGTACTAAGGAAGTGACCACAGATATGCTGATCCCTGGAGAATTAGCCTGGACAGAGAAATCAGGGGGACCCCCAATCAGGATACTCCTTGTAGGAAGAGCTTCAGAATCAGAAGGAGAATCATTACCTCTCAGAGTCTCAAAACTAGTAAGACACAATTCAGCGAAAAGGGATACAGTGTGCAAGCTTTTTACTAATCTATATGAAAAAAGCGTCACTTTGGGGAGAAAACCGTGCGTCAGCAAACATTCCTGGGAACATAATATGAACCCCAGGAGGGACATACAGACTACTGTATGCTTTTAACCCTAAGCTTAAAGAGGAGGAGAACTCAGACAGTACACGGGGGTGAATCATAACTGTACTGGTCTCTGAAGTAGGTATTTGGTAAGGAATGTCTGGGAAACCAGAAATTACTGCAGACTCCATAATGTGGGAACTATGCGCTGAAGCAGGGATCACCGCTATGTGGGCGACAGTCTGGTTCAGCGAAACACCCGGGAGAAGGAACTCTGCGAGCAAGCTTAGGGAAAAACCTGACTCCTGAATACATTTATCAGGAACCAGAACTTTAGCCGAAGTCTCCGGAGACGAAACTGCGGAAACTTGAGCTGAAGCAGGGGATTTATAGCAAAGAATATCTAGGGACTCCGTACGGTTATGGGAATCCCTCAATGCAACCTCTGCTGTCTGACTTGTGGACTCATTCTCTGAGGCTAAAACGAAGGCATTAACTTGGAGGCAGCAAGAATTTACAGGGGTTAATGCAGACAATGCCTGAGAGTAAAACATAGGTAATCTTCTCTCTGTATTAGGACAGACCAGGAATCTCTCCTCTGAAGCTAGGGGCGTGACCATGGCTGACAGAGAACAGGGATTTACCAAAGGAAACTCAGAGAGCTGCCCCACAGAGGTTAATACAGAAATAACCCTGGGAACAGAACTTAGGGATTCTTTCTCTGACGGGGAAAGTGCACAGGACTGCCTAGCAGAGTTTAAAGCTGGAAAACCCTGAAGAGCTGGAGTGACAGATTCGGAGTTAGAAATAGGGGAACAAAGGGACTTATTCTCTGATAGTAGAACCTTAGTGTTGGCTAGTGAAACATATGTATTCTCCAGGGGAACCTCACAGGACTGCTCGGCAGAGGTTAAAGCTGGAAAACCCTCAAGACCTAGAGAAAGGACTTCTGAGCTAGAAATAGGAGAACTAATGAACTTATTCTCTGATACAAGAACATTAGTGCTGGGTAGAGCAACATAAGTATTCTCCAGGGGGACCTCACAGGACTGATCGGCAGGGGTTAATGAAAACATATCATTGGTGTCAGGGAGCCCGGCCATACACTCAGGGCAAGGATCCGTGGTAGACCAGGGATACAGCCAAGCGGCAGCGAAGCTGGCGAGGGGAGGATCCTGTTCCTTTATACAAATGTCCAATGTCATGGAAAGGATATGGAGTGTTTTTTGGGCATCAGCCAACATGAGGAGAGGGTCCTCTTTTGCTATATAAATGTCTAAAGACAAGGCCAGGGAAGAGAGTTCCTTTTGGGCGTCGTCCAATTCTAAAGGGTACACATTTTCCCAAGTTAAAGGGTAACCAGGAAAGCAAATACAAGCGGCCAGCGATTGTTTTAAGTCCCGGAGGCGGTAAACCTTCATCATGAGATCATTACGGCATTTGTTTTGCAAAGGGGTTAAACCTACAAACACAATCAGATCTTCAATCAGGGGTATTATCTCACATAGAAATTGGTATTCACACTGGGACTGGTTTACAGGCTGGGACAGGCTTTCAGACAGAAACTTACCAACCCTCACCACAGGGCGGTCCGAGTTTGTGCGGCCGAGCATACTGTCAGGGTTCTGCTCGCCACAAACCAGGACCGGACCGCGAGGCTGAGGTGGGGTTGTAAAAGCACCGACCTGAGACCGCGCAGGCTGATCCGGATTGCGCAGTTCGTAGTCATATGTCGCAGGATCAGGATTGGAGAAGACAGCGTCGTCGTTGTAGAAGCCAGGGTCAGGACAGGAGACATCAGGATAAACATTGTTCAGGCAAGAGTTCGGCAACAGGTAGTCAGGAGAGCCCCGCTTCAGCTTAGGAGCGCGGGGTTGGCCTCTGCGCGAGCGACGACCATGGCCCATGGTACTGGTCACAGGAGATGGTAGGCAGACCAGAGTAGCACACCGCTTTGCTGCACGGGTGCACCAGTGCTACAGCGCAAGAGTCCTGAGCGGGCTAGGGAATCCTCTGTCTCAGCGCAGGAACCAGGACACGGCCTCTCTAGATTAGGGAAAGAGTAGGCCCCAGGAACCAGGAAGCTGAAGATACACAGGGAAACCTCCGCTTCAGTGCAGGAATCCAGGAGACTGAAGAACGCAGGGACGAAACATCCGCTTCAGTGCAGGAATCCAGGAGGCTGAGGGACGCAGGGACGAAAACCTCTGCTTCAGCACAGGAGAACAGGAGTGGACCGCTGCGTGAATATAGCAGCCGGTCACAGGAAACAAGGAGCTGAAGTGAACAAGAAGAGTACTCAGCTACAACACAGGAGACTGGAGCAGACCGCTGCGTGAATATAGCAGCCGGCCTTAGGAAACCTGGAGCTGCAGACAACAAGGAGAATACTCCGCTTCAGCATGAGAGACCGGAACAAGCGAGGGCTTGTGGCAGAACAGATAGTGACATCCAGGAAGGACTATGCTCGGCAGGGAGCATTATGGGAAGACAATACTTAAAGGCCAGCGGGCCAATCCCCGGAGGGGGGTGTGAAGGTACTGCTCCAATGAATGAATGCAAGTCTAGGTTGCAGTGATAGGCTGCACAGCTGCAGTAGATACCAGAGGGAGTGTGTATTGCTTTGGTGAGTGAATCCAGGCTGCAGCAAACATCAGGAGAGGTGCTCCAGGACTGCATAAGTCTGCAAGGTAAGGCAACCAGTAAACTGCGGAGCGGATTCCTTACAGTAACCCCCCTTCACGCGAGACCTCCGGGCGAACATGAGCACACCTAGAGTTGGGGGACCGGGAATTGTTGCTGAACCGTCTAGGATTGGGGTTAGAGTCGTGGTCCAGAGACTCGTGGTTAGTCCTTAGTGTACCCCCACTCCCCGGTGAGAACTGCGGCCAGACAGGACCATCCATGGGTCTTGGGGACATTGAGTTGTTCCTAAAATTCTTTAGGTGGAAAGGGCATCCGTAAACGAGCAGTTCTTTGGTGAGTACAGTTCTAGGATATGAGATTGATGGAAGAAACATCTTTGGTACATGGCTCGCCTCGCAAAATGACTTGGAAATCCAGGGCTGTGAAGAACCAGAGGGTTCCAGAGCAGAAACGGCAGGAGAACCCCTACAGGAAGCCCAGTCTTTAATAAATGAACCGGACTCTAGGATCAGCGGCCCTGATAGTTGATCGAATACACCAGGAGGAACTTTGTAACAGAAAAAGTCTTGGCTGACCACTGCATGTTGGAATTTGCGAGGAATTTTTCCTCTAGAAGGCTCCCAGGTAATGGTTAGTAAGGGTATAGGTTGGTTGGAAGCATCTCCCGGTATTGGTATGGAAGGTGACAAGGCAAGCAGTAAACCAGGCATAGGGACCGAAATCTTGGGATACGTATAGAGTATTTCCAACTGAGAGGAAATAACAGGGGCAACCGAAAATTCCGAGGGACAAAACCATGGTTTAGCAGGAGCAGAGAAGCAAACAACAGTAGAGCTCTCCAATACTGGGAAATCTTCATTGGGAGATAATATTGTCAGTGAATCAGGAATAGTCCTTGGGATCTTCAAATCAGTAGCTTGAGAAAAAGGCAGAGCCAGGGTAGTGGTGGGAGGGAAGCTAACATCAGAAGCTGAAGTCTGTACCTCAGTGACAGGGCCCTGAGAATCAACAAGCAGCAAGTATGAACTATGAAAACTCTTAATGACAGGCACCTTAGGAGTACAAGGAGTCTTTTCCGAAACTGCAATGGCCCTAACCACAGGGGTACCTAACCTGACAAAAACATGAATTGGTGTGTTTTCTAGTGCAAAATCTCTGATCACAGGACTCCTAACCGATAGTGAGGGTGTCTGGGTTTGATTAGAGAAAAAATCAGATGTATTGATAAGTGACTTAGAAACAATTACTGAGGTTCTAGATTTGCTGGACATGTGAGAAAAAATACCCTTTAAGACAGGAGTTTTCATTTCTTCCCAGAGTAACCGCATGTTTGCTGGGGCATATTTAGACATAGTACTGAGGGACTGGGTTTCAGCAAAGGCAGGACAGCTAAATAGCTCAGATTTAAACCCCAGGACTTGTAATATATGCATGGTGACCTCAGACAGTACTAAGGAAGTGACCACAGATATGCTGATCCCTGGAGAATTAGCCTGGACAGAGAAATCAGGGGGACCCCCAATCAGGATACTCCTTGTAGGAAGAGCTTCAGAATCAGAAGGAGAATCATTACCTCTCAGAGTCTCAAAACTAGTAAGACACAATTCAGCGAAAAGGGATACAGTGTGCAAGCTTTTTACTAATCTATATGAAAAAAGCGTCACTTTGGGGAGAAAACCGTGCGTCAGCAAACATTCCTGGGAACATAATATGAACCCCAGGAGGGACATACAGACTACTGTATGCTTTTAACCCTAAGCTTAAAGAGGAGGAGAACTCAGACAGTACACGGGGGTGAATCATAACTGTACTGGTCTCTGAAGTAGGTATTTGGTAAGGAATGTCTGGGAAACCAGAAATTACTGCAGACTCCATAATGTGGGAACTATGCGCTGAAGCAGGGATCACCGCTATGTGGGCGACAGTCTGGTTCAGCGAAACACCCGGGAGAAGGAACTCTGCGAGCAAGCTTAGGGAAAAACCTGACTCCTGAATACATTTATCAGGAACCAGAACTTTAGCCGAAGTCTCCGGAGACGAAACTGCGGAAACTTGAGCTGAAGCAGGGGATTTATAGCAAAGAATATCTAGGGACTCCGTACGGTTATGGGAATCCCTCAATGCAACCTCTGCTGTCTGACTTGTGGACTCATTCTCTGAGGCTAAAACGAAGGCATTAACTTGGAGGCAGCAAGAATTTACAGGGGTTAATGCAGACAATGCCTGAGAGTAAAACATAGGTAATCTTCTCTCTGTATTAGGACAGACCAGGAATCTCTCCTCTGAAGCTAGGGGCGTGACCATGGCTGACAGAGAACAGGGATTTACCAAAGGAAACTCAGAGAGCTGCCCCACAGAGGTTAATACAGAAATAACCCTGGGAACAGAACTTAGGGATTCTTTCTCTGACGGGGAAAGTGCACAGGACTGCCTAGCAGAGTTTAAAGCTGGAAAACCCTGAAGAGCTGGAGTGACAGATTCGGAGTTAGAAATAGGGGAACAAAGGGACTTATTCTCTGATAGTAGAACCTTAGTGTTGGCTAGTGAAACATATGTATTCTCCAGGGGAACCTCACAGGACTGCTCGGCAGAGGTTAAAGCTGGAAAACCCTCAAGACCTAGAGAAAGGACTTCTGAGCTAGAAATAGGAGAACTAATGAACTTATTCTCTGATACAAGAACATTAGTGCTGGGTAGAGCAACATAAGTATTCTCCAGGGGGACCTCACAGGACTGATCGGCAGGGGTTAATGAAAACATATCATTGGTGTCAGGGAGCCCGGCCATACACTCAGGGCAAGGATCCGTGGTAGACCAGGGATACAGCCAAGCGGCAGCGAAGCTGGCGAGGGGAGGATCCTGTTCCTTTATACAAATGTCCAATGTCATGGAAAGGATATGGAGTGTTTTTTGGGCATCAGCCAACATGAGGAGAGGGTCCTCTTTTGCTATATAAATGTCTAAAGACAAGGCCAGGGAAGAGAGTTCCTTTTGGGCGTCGTCCAATTCTAAAGGGTACACATTTTCCCAAGTTAAAGGGTAACCAGGAAAGCAAATACAAGCGGCCAGCGATTGTTTTAAGTCCCGGAGGCGGTAAACCTTCATCATGAGATCATTACGGCATTTGTTTTGCAAAGGGGTTAAACCTACAAACACAATCAGATCTTCAATCAGGGGTATTATCTCACATAGAAATTGGTATTCACACTGGGACTGGTTTACAGGCTGGGACAGGCTTTCAGACAGAAACTTACCAACCCTCACCACAGGGCGGTCCGAGTTTGTGCGGCCGAGCATACTGTCAGGGTTCTGCTCGCCACAAACCAGGACCGGACCGCGAGGCTGAGGTGGGGTTGTAAAAGCACCGACCTGAGACCGCGCAGGCTGATCCGGATTGCGCAGTTCGTAGTCATATGTCGCAGGATCAGGATTGGAGAAGACAGCGTCGTCGTTGTAGAAGCCAGGGTCAGGACAGGAGACATCAGGATAAACATTGTTCAGGCAAGAGTTCGGCAACAGGTAGTCAGGAGAGCCCCGCTTCAGCTTAGGAGCGCGGGGTTGGCCTCTGCGCGAGCGACGACCATGGCCCATGGTACTGGTCACAGGAGATGGTAGGCAGACCAGAGTAGCACACCGCTTTGCTGCACGGGTGCACCAGTGCTACAGCGCAAGAGTCCTGAGCGGGCTAGGGAATCCTCTGTCTCAGCGCAGGAACCAGGACACGGCCTCTCTAGATTAGGGAAAGAGTAGGCCCCAGGAACCAGGAAGCTGAAGATACACAGGGAAACCTCCGCTTCAGTGCAGGAATCCAGGAGACTGAAGAACGCAGGGACGAAACATCCGCTTCAGTGCAGGAATCCAGGAGGCTGAGGGACGCAGGGACGAAAACCTCTGCTTCAGCACAGGAGAACAGGAGTGGACCGCTGCGTGAATATAGCAGCCGGTCACAGGAAACAAGGAGCTGAAGTGAACAAGAAGAGTACTCAGCTACAACACAGGAGACTGGAGCAGACCGCTGCGTGAATATAGCAGCCGGCCTTAGGAAACCTGGAGCTGCAGACAACAAGGAGAATACTCCGCTTCAGCATGAGAGACCGGAACAAGCGAGGGCTTGTGGCAGAACAGATAGTGACATCCAGGAAGGACTATGCTCGGCAGGGAGCATTATGGGAAGACAATACTTAAAGGCCAGCGGGCCAATCCCCGGAGGGGGGTGTGAAGGTACTGCTCCAATGAATGAATGCAAGTCTAGGTTGCAGTGATAGGCTGCACAGCTGCAGTAGATACCAGAGGGAGTGTGTATTGCTTTGGTGAGTGAATCCAGGCTGCAGCAAACATCAGGAGAGGTGCTCCAGGACTGCATAAGTCTGCAAGGTAAGGCAACCAGTAAACTGCGGAGCGGATTCCTTACAGATTCTTAGCCAAACTTGGTCTCACCGGGGCTAGCCATAATTCATCCCACATCTCTCCAACCCGTTCCAGCATCCCAACACCCACCTGGAGTCGCGCTGGCACCTCGAGCACCAGAAAACCCACCAAAGATGGTGCAACCGGGACGACAACTGAACCTGCTAAAGAATCAACAGCTCTGCGTGCTATGCCATACAAGATCCCACACTTACACACCCCCGCCCTGCACTAGAGGAGTGCCACCGGAATACCGCATTGATGACTCCCCGACTCCCCGACATGGATCAGCCTTACTTAGATGTCTCCTGGATGTAGTCTATCGTTTCCCGCCTGGAGCTAACCCGCACCCAACTTTAACACTGCAGCCATCTTGCCAGGCTCCTTCCTGGTCTCGCGCGGGAAGCAGAGTGGCTTTCGCGCGCTTTAGGAGATGACGTCATCGCCGGGCACCCTCTTCTCGCGAGATCACGGACACTACTGGATGACGTAGGCGCTGAACACTCGGGACCCAAGATGGAGGTTGGGGATTGTCCGGGAGGGTCGTGAGGTGGTGGGAGAAGTTCTGAAACGGTAGCACATCCCTCCAACCGCCCTAGACAATCTGAAGTCCAACACTTGGCAGCCCAAAGTGCTCTACTGGTGTCACTTAGTCACACATACAGTTAACCACAAAATAACACAGCAAATAAAGAGTCCCCCCTGCCCGCCCCTTTAAATATTGTTATATTCAGCAATTTAAGGTTATACCATGAATATAAGTGGATATGGTTATAATATAAGTAATAAAATATATATAAAATGTATATAATTCATTAATTAACATGGTTCATAATATAATTAATTATGATATATTTTCTATAATTTCTACATTTCTAGGAGGGGATCCAGAGTATTAAGCACAGATGCCATAGTATAGATTTGATATATATTAGCTATGTAATAGTTGTAGATGTATAATGAAGTATATACAAATAAGGGCATATTACTGATAAATAAGCTGTATATGTTAACATATATGTCATATAGATGGTTATATGTATTTTTAGGAATATGGTTATATGTATATATAGGTGTATATGTACAGGTATGTATGTATATGTATATGTGTATGCGTATGTATGGGCATGTATGTATATATATATATATATATATATATATATATATATATATAGGTACAAGTGAAGGTTTATTTGGGTATGTGTCTGGATATGGGTATATATATATATATGGATGTGTATATATATGTGCCCATATAGGTTATATGCCCACAGTAGCGAATATATATTGTATATATTTAAGCATAAGTATATTTTAGTCACATAGTTTGAGATACAAATCATATCAACCCCATAAGATTTAAGGTTGTATAGACTTCACAGAGATACATTTACATATTTTGTTGGGCTGTATAGAAGGCTACATAGCCGACGGAATAGTTAGTTCAAATTATATAAATTACATACTATATGACAATGGACTGTCTGGACAAATTTGAAAGCGGACGATTTAGACAAATAATAAAAATGACAGGTTGGATGAGTGCGGAATTTTGACGGGTTTGACAAGGTTGATTATTTAGTTTGTTAAGTTTGTTAAGACAGATACGTTATATATGTGTTATATATAAGTGATACCAGTTTACAAGTTTTACAAGTTGTACAATATGAATATGATGCCGGGGGAGCTACTCTCCTTCGTGCATGTGCCCCCATTTTCGGTCCTCAGTTTGGAAGGACCGTTACCAAGACCCAGGGTGGTCGATCTCCACTCTAGGAGACTGGCCCATCATTAAATTGGAGCCAGACACCCCACCCTCTGGGCGCAGGAGCTACTCTCGGGGGCTCCCGGGATACGCTCTTGTATCCTATGTTTTTCTTTTTTATTATTTCTTTTTCTCCCACCTTTTATTTTCCCTCCCCACCCTTCTCTCCCGCAATCCCCCCATTGTTTCCCATGTATTGTCTACCTATCCCCACCCTTTCCCTCACCCTTCCCTCCCTAGGATATATGATTTCCGGCCACCACATCAAGCTGGCATAGCAGGTATGAATATTACTGTAAGAAACCCCAGGAAAAACGTCAAGAGTAAGTACATTGCTCACTATACATATTTTCTCTTACACATGAAAAATGGCGCTCACATGTATTTCACATAATGTAAAGGGCTTTAATAGCCCGATCAAAAGAAAGCTGGCTTTCACAGATTCTAAGAGGAAAAAGGCGGAGGTGTTGTTCTTGCAGGAGACACACTTCAGCAAGAATAACTCGCCTGGGTTTTTAGACAAAGGCTTCACTCAATTTTACATGGCTTCGGCATCTGTCAAGAAAAGAGGAGTGGCCATTTTATTTCATAATACCATACCCTTTGTACTCCAGACAATTAAGAAAGACGCAGAAGGTCGCTATCTCATTCTCACTGGAACAATCCATGAGCAGCCCATCACATTGGCCTCCCTATATGCTCCTTGTGTACAAGAGGCATCTTTCTTTGACAGATTCTTTCGCCTGCTAAGTTCAGTAGCTGAAGGATACATCATAATTGGAGGACATTTCAACATTACGATGCAATCTTCCCTGGACAGGTCAGGAGGAGGCGACTCTGATAATAAAAGAGCTCAAGACACCCTACGCAGTGCATTGAAAGACATCCAATTAGTAGATATATGGAGGGAGTTACATCCAACATCTAGGGACTATACCTAATACTCTCACCCACATACCTCGTACAGTAGAATCGATTATCTCTTTGTTTCGTGCCACCTGGTTCCGAAGGTCACTAATACAATGATCCATGATATTTCATGGTCTGACCATGCACCAATCGAGCTTAGGTGCAACAATATTGTGACCAGTCGACCAGGCGCAAATTGGAAACTCAACGAATCTATTCTTAAAATACCCGAAATTTGTACTACAATAGATCAGGAAATAACTCAATTTTTTGAGGTTAACACAGGCTCTGTGGAATCCCATACAGTCTTATGGGAGGCTCATAAAGCAAGTTTAAGGGGCATAATAATCAGTATTACTACCAAAAGAAAACGAGTCAGAGACTCCAAAATTCCGGCGCTCTAATCCAAATTACATTCCCTGCTATCAAATCATAAAACCAACTCAGATCCAATTACAGCACGGGAAATGAAAGACACAAAAATTGAATTAAATATGCTATTGACTTCCCGAGCAGATAATTCCTTATGTTGGTCTAAGAGAAAGTTTTATGAAAAAGCTAACAGGCCGGATACGATGCTAGCTCGAGCACTAAAGGATAGGCAATCTAAGTTTAATATCCAAGCTATACGCTTAAAATCAGGTATTCCCACGGCCAAACTTAAAAAAATAGTAGAAGAATTTGGTTCATTCTATGGTTCCCTATACGACGGAAAGAAAGTGGCACACAATAAAAACACGAGCAGAGCACTGAGAGATTTCTTGGCCAGCTCAAAACTGGAGAGATTGACAGAGCGTGACAGAGAAGCTGTGGGTGCTGACTTCACATTGGAAGAAGTGTCGCAAGCCATCAAAGAACTGAAACCATCAAAAGCACCAGGTCCTGATGGCTTCTCGGGGTTGTACTAAAAGAAGTTCTCTGAATCACTCGCCCCACGGTTGCTCCATATGTTTAATGCTATCTTAGCAGGAGCCCCTATTCCCGAGGATATGCTATGGGCGTCTATATCACTAATACATAAACCTGGCAAGGATACGCTCAATTGTAAAAGTTATAGACCAATTTCTCTAATCAATACCGATATAAAAATATATGCCAAACTTCTGGCCAATAGATTGAGTCTAATCCTACCCAGACTAATACATCCAGATCAAGTTGGGTTTGTTAAGGGGAGGCAGGCAGCGGATAACACCCGACGATTCATTTATCTGTTAGAATTGGCAAACAAAAATAACATAAAAAGCATGTTATTAAGTCTGGATGCGGAAAACACTTTTGATAGGATAGACTGGCCATATCTACGAGAGACGCTCACGGCATTTGGCTTTGGAAATCAGGTGAGTGGAGCGATTATGTCGCTGTACTCAGGCCCATCTGGCATTTCGCTGGTTTGATGGTTAGCCCTGCTGCTTTTATGCGATTGAATACATCAGGGCTTCCCCTCAGACCCTTTCCCTATGCAAAGTGGCATGAGACAGGGGTGCCCATTATCCCCCCTCCTGTTTGCCCTATGTATTGAACCCCTGGCGGCACGTATTCGAGAAAATCCGGATATTTCAGGGTTAAACGCATACTCCCAATCACACAAAGCGGCCCTGTATGCAGATGATATCCTATTAATCATCTCAAAAACCCTCACAGCATTGCCTAATCTGTTTGGCATTTTAGATAAATTCTCTAAGGTCTCTGGGTTTAAGATAAACCAATCCAAGTCTGAGGCTCTGAATATCAATCTCCCCGGACATATAGAGAAACTACTGAAATTGAATTTTAATTTTAACTGGCAAAATAATTCACTCAAATATTTGGGGATCCATATCACCAAAGATGCAAAACACATCTATAAGGCAAATTATCCCAAACTAATCCGGACTCTGAAACAAGACCTAATCAGATGGTCCTCCAAAAAGATTTCTTGGATAGGAAGGATACATAGCGTGAAGATGAATTTACTTCCCCGTATCCTATACCTCTTCCAGACATTGCCTGTGCCACTCAAACTGAAGGATATACTCTCACTTCAGTCTGAAATATCCAACTTTATCTGGGGAGGTAAAAAAACGAGAGTAAATAAATTAAATATGAAGAGACCTACCTTAGCAGGGGGCTTAGCGGTACCCTGCCTGTTGTCATATTTTAAAGCGGCTCAATTAAGCCAGATCATACAATGGCATTCTGACCCTAAATTAAAAAGATGGGTAGAGCTAGAAAGTGCTGCTTGCTCCCTGTCACGTAAGACTCCCTGCTAGCACGCGACCTGTATACGGGACAAGGGTTAATACCGACGCTCGCAAGCGTACCCACTCTTCGCCCACTCAGGGGTCCCTCAAATGGGTTATATCTCTCCTCAAACCGTCCCAATATACCACCGCCACGAACAGCACACAAGTGAGCACGTGACTTTAGATATGCAACCAGGGTTAATACACAAAGGCTTCTCTAGCAACCCCCCTTTCTCCACTGCAAGGAACCAGCGAGTTAGCATTAACCCCCTACTCAATTGCACATCATAACCATCCACTGCCACCACCTGAGGTTATGCAGATATGATAAAAGATCTTAGACTAAAATATCCGCCTGGGCCTCAGGTCCCTGTTTATTATACAGTAGGAAAAACTATGCACTCTAACACACAATCAGTTGTAGTAACATGTACCTGAATTTAGCAAGTTATTCTCTCCAGCGTGCACAAAGTTCATTCAGAGCCCAAAGCATTACTTATTAAATGTTTTAATATATACAAAAAATACAGTGCTTGAATTACAGAAAAGGTATTACAAAATAAACATACAATTACAATATAAGGCAGAGCAGCTTCTTAAAATAAAAGGGGTAAAACAGAAAATCCTATACAGTACGTTACCACATGCTATGGATTTTTCCCAGAGAGGCACTGGTTCAGAAGATGAGGTCTGCTATGCTTTCCAAGCATGCCCCTGGTCAGATCTGACTTGTAACCATCTCCCCCAGACTTAGATACAATACTTTAAGGCACCGGCATCAGCCCACCCCTTTCTACAGAATACTTTGAAGCTGCTCTTCTTTGATTAAAACAATTGACACCTTGAGTGGGCTATCCAGGATGGACCCCCGCCCCAAGTAAGTTCCTTTGAAATTCAGAGCAGACAGAAAACAGTCCTGACCAGTTTCAAACCCAGCATTTGGTATTTTGTTAAACAAGTGTAGCTCATTAACCCCTCAAGCACCAAAGGGAATTAAACGACCTAGTAGCTCATGATATTATCATGACATCTCCCTCCTAAAAATGAGCGAAGGGGGATGGCCTACAAGCCATTCCCCGTGCTCACATAACCATCGCCTTCGCCTTGGCGTGACAAGCCGTCAGCGTTACCATGTTCTTTACCTCTCCTGTGCTGGACCGTGAAAGTGTACTGCTGGAGAGCTAGGCTCCATCTCAGTAATTTTCCATTTTCCCCAGCCACTCGGTTTAACCAACTCAGGGGGTTGTGGTCAGTGATTACAGTAAAACAACGTCCATACAGGTAGGACTGCAGCTTCTGCAGGGCCCACACTATGGCCAGACATTCCTTTTCTATGGTGGCATAGGCGACTTCCCTAGGCAGCAGTTTCCGGCTCAGGTACACAACTGGGTGCTCCTCTCCCTGGCCATCAACCTGGCTAAGGACTGCTCCCAGCCCATAGTTTGAAGCGTCTGTCTGTACTACAAACCTTCTAGTGAAGTCAGGGGCCTGTAACACAGGGGAGTTAGCAAGGGAGGTTTTCAGGGCAGTGAAGGCTTCCTCACAGTCAGGAGTCCAGGTCACCACTAGGGGCAGTTTTCCTTTGGTTAGGTCAGTCAGCGGTTTGGCCAGGGTACTGTAGTGAGGGACAAACTTTCTGTAGTACCCAGCAGTCCCTAAAAAGGACAACACCTGTTTCTTAGTCTTAGGGGTGGGCCAAGCAGTAATGGCGTCCACCTTGCTAGGCTCCGGACGCAGGGTCCCACCGCCTACCCGGTGCCCTAGGTACTGTACCTCAGTCATACCCATCTGGCATTTCGCTGGTTTGATGGTTAGCCCTGCTGCTTTTATGCGATTGAGTACCTCTGCCAAGTGGGTGAGATGCTCAGCCCAAGAGTGGCTAAATACTGCAATATCATCCAGATAAGCTACAGCACTCCCTTCTAGGCCCTCCAACAGGTGATTCACGAGTCGCTGGAAGGTGGCTGGGGCATTTTTCATTCCAAAGGGCATGACCTGAAACTCATATAAACCAAAGGGGGTGATAAACGCAGATCGTTCTTGAGCCTCTGGGCTCATGGGGATTTGCCAGTACCCTCTGCTCAAGTCCATAATCGTCAAGTAGCGGGCACCCGCCAGCTGGTCTAGCAGCTCATCTATCCTGGGCATGGGGTACGCATCAAACACAGTCACTAGGTTTAACCTCCTATAGTCAACACAGAATCTGGTGCTCCCATCTTTTTTGGGTACTAGGACTACTGGGGCAGCCCATGGGCTATGGGACTTTTTAATTACCCCCAGCTCTAGCATGTCTTCTATCTCCCTTTTAATGTCCTGCTGAACCTCCAGGGAGACTCTGTAGGCGGTCTGTCTGAGGGGGGGTTGAGTCCCAGTATCTACAGCATGTGTAGCTAAGTGAGTTCTCCCTGGTCTCCCTGTAAATATGGGCTCAAAGGGGGTCAGCATTCGGTACAGCTGATCCCTCTGAGACTCGGTGAGCTGCTCACTGACAGCAGCCTCTTGTACGGACCCGCCCTGTTTGGCTGAAGCTAACAAGTCAAGTAAGGGGTCAGCGTCCGGGTCACCCTCTGGCAGGCCACATACAGCTAGTACTGAGGCCCCTCGTTCATGATAGGCTTTTATCATGTTTATATGATACACCTTCTGTCGTTTCCTACCGTCCCCTCGGGCCACTACGTAATTTACATCATTCAGGCGCTGTAGCACCGTGAATGGCCCCTCCCAGGCAGCCTGAAGTTTATTCTGCCGCAGGGGAATGAGTGCCAGCACCTTCTGCCCGATGTCATATACTCTCTCCCTGGCAGTGCGATCGTACCAGTATTTCTGACTGCTTTGGGCATCCTCCAGGTTCTCCTTGACTAACCCCACTAATTTCTGCATCTTATCTCGGAACTTGAGGACGTAATCCACTACAGACGTTTCAGGGGTGTTTAATCTTCCCTCCCACTCTTCCCGGATCAAGTTAAGGGGCCCCCGGACCCTACGTCCGTAGAGTAGCTCAAAGGGAGAGAAGCCAGTGGATGCCTGCGGCACCTCCCTGTACGCAAACAGGAGGTGGGGCAGGAATCGCTCCCAGTCTCTCCCCTGAGACTCCACAAAGGTTTTAAGCATTTGTTTAAGGGTCCCATTAAATCTCTCACACAGGCCATTGGTTTGAGGGTGGTAGGGGCTGGATTTGAGCTGCTCTACCTGTATTTTCTCGCAAAGGCTTTGCATTAGATTGGACATGAATTGCGTGCCCTGATCAGTGAGCATTTCCTTAGGGAATCCTACCCTAGAAAAAATGCCTAGTAAGGCATCGGCAACCTTGTCTGCCCGTATGGAGGTGAGGGCTACGGCTTCAGGGTATCTCGTGGCATAATCCACCACAGTAAGGATATACTTCTTTCCGGAGCTACTGGGGATAGCTAGGGGACCCACAAGGTCTACTGCTATGCGCTCAAAGGGTTCCCCTATGATGGGAAGGGGTACTAGGGGGGCACGACCGGTATCCCCACTTTTCCCCACCTTTTGACATGTATGGCAGGTGCGACAGTAATCCGCCACATCTGTACCCAGGTTCGGCCAGTAAAAGGTATGAGCTAACCGCGCCTTGGTCTTGGTCACCCCTAAGTGTCCTGCTAATGGTATCTCATGCGCTATCCTTAGTAACTGTCCCCGGAATTCCCAAGGCACTATCAACTGCCTGTCAGCTGCCCAGGGTTCCTGTTTGCTATTAGGAACCGTTTCCCGGTACAGCTTCCCTGTATCCCAGTACACCCGCTCCTTGTCAGACTCAGAGGGGGATTTTCCTGCAAGGCCTCTCATTCCTTCTAAGGTTGGGTCTGTCTGCTGGGCTTTTTGAAAGGCCTGACTTCGCCCTACTTCCTCAGCAGTCTGGGTTTGGCCTTGCTCATCACTTCTTCCCTGAACAGTCTGATCGGTGGTCAGGGGCTGCAATAGGAGGTCCCCGGTGCCCCCCCTTCTGTACAACCCTTGTCACTCATCTCCCCCAGGTCCCTGGTGTATGTCAGTGCCTGGACGTGTGTGGTGGGCTCCTGCACCTGGGCAGCCTGTGGTTGGGTCACAGCAGTCTCATACTGGGAAATCATTTTCCCCAAATCATTTCCTAGTAACACATTGGCAGGAATATCATCAATTATCCCCACCTCCCGCATACCTTTACCCGCACCCCAATCCAGGTAAACTTTTGCTACCGGCAAATCATGGTGGCCCCCACCCGCCACCCCCAAATGCAGAATCCGTCCAGGAATGATTTCCTCGGGTCCCACCACCCCTGGCCGCACCAGGGTAACGGTGGCACCTGAGTCCCTCAGTCCTTGGGTGAGTCTCTGACCCACCGTCACTGGTTGCAGGTGGGCATCTCTGTTCTCCTGTATCCCAGACACCACATAGGCACCTGGGTGCCCTGTTGAGGGGCGATCCCCTTCGGGGGCCGTGGCAGGCTTCTTCCTGTCCGGGCAGTCAATGCTGATGTGCCCCGGCTTTTGACAGGTGAAACAATGGCGGGTATATCCCTGTCCGGGTGGGCGAACCCCTCCACCCCCAGATGAAGCCCCAGCAGGCTTAAAAGGCGGCCGTGAAAGGGTTTCGGGGGATTTACCCCCCTTCCATCCCGGGACCCCCTTGTTAACCGCTGGATTCCGGTTAGCCACATATGAATCTGCAAGCTTGCCAGCCTCTGTGGCTGACTTAGGATCTCGGTCCTTAACCCACTTTCTCACTTCAGGTGGGCAAAGGGTTAAAAATTGCTCATGAACCACGAGATCCAATAACCCCTCAAAGCTTTCAACTTCCAGCCCTCCAACCCACTGCTTGCACAGAGATGTCAGACGCCCCACCAGCTCAGAAAAGCCGCCGGGACCCTCGTGCTGAAGGGCCCTGAACTTCTGCCTGTGGGTTTCAGGGGTGACGTTGAAACGGTGCAGCAATGCAGCTTTGATGGCCTCGTAATCTTGGTCCAGGTGCTCCGGCAAATCTGCGACGACATTCATGGCTCTTTCATTCAGGGTGGGTGTAAGATATGCCGCCCACCGGGCACGTG
Organism: Ascaphus truei; assembly: GCF_040206685.1. Taxonomy (NCBI): domain Eukaryota; kingdom Metazoa; phylum Chordata; class Amphibia; order Anura; family Ascaphidae; genus Ascaphus; species Ascaphus truei. Next base: position 296,030 of record NW_027453842.1, read on the forward strand.
GCAACTGATGCTGCCTGCAGGTTTTTTCAAACCCCCGCAGGAAAGTGTCCAGATCCCCATCTTTCGCCAGGCTTGGGAAATGCTCCATCTGTTGCCTGGACGGGCTGGAATCTCCGCTGCTGGGGGCTGGCGATTCCCTCTGGAGCTTGGCAAGTTCCAGCTGGTGTCTTAGGTCCGCCGCGTATCTCGCATCCTCCCGTTCTGCAGCATATCTCGCTGCGTCACGTTCTGCAGCTTGTCTTTCTCTTTCTGCGTCACGTTCTGCAGCATATCTCGCGTCCTCCCGTTCTGCAGCATATCTCGCTGCGTCACGTTCTGCAGCATATCTCGCTGCGTCACATTCTGCAGCATATCTCGCTGTGTCACGTTCTGCAGCTTGTCTTTCTCTTTCTGCAGCTTGCCTTTCTCTTTCTGCTTCGCGTTCTTGGAACTGGAGGATGAGCTGCAATCGCGTTGCGTCATCTGCTGGTCCTAGGTACTTGAGAGTAGTTTGCAAGTACACATCCAAGACACTGGCAGGCTGAGAACTGCTGGAGTCCTCAGAATATGATAGTCCTGGGTTCCTTGACCCATGGGCAATTTCCAGGGCTAAGCCACCCTCCGTTCCGCTGCTGTGGTCGTCCTGGCCCAGTGTAGCATCTTGCTCAGTATCTTTCTCCAGCAAGATTTGTACGAGCTCTTCTTTATTTTTACCCAGACATTGGAGATCACGCTCCTCACACAGAGCCATCAGTGCCTCTTTTGTCTGGCGTCGGTATAAAGTAGCCATAGTCACTACACTTTACTCAAAATAAAAAGATAGCAAAAGAAAAACAAGAGGGGGGGGGGACGAAACTGTCTGCTTGTATGTTTTATAAAAATAGCACTGAGTAATAGCTTTGGGGTACTGAGCTGTGATCTCTCGCAAGACTCACACAGGTCAGTCACTTTTTAATGTTTCGTTTATCCCACAGGCGTAAACGCAAACCACTAAAAAGCTCTGATATTAACAAAATTACAAATTGTTATCCCACCGCTATGCCACCATTTGTCACGTAAGACTCCCTGCTAGCACGCGACCTGTATACGGGACAAGGGTTAATACCGACGCTCGCAAGCGTACCCACTCTTCACCCACTCAGGGGTCCCTCAAATGGGTTATATCTCTCCTCAAACCGTCCCAATATACCACCGCCACGAACAGCACACAAGTGAGCACGTGACTTTAGATATGCAACCAGGGTTAATACACAAAGGCTTCTCTAGCAACCCCCCTTTCTCCACTGCAAGGAACCAGCGAGTTAGCATTAACCCCCTACTCAATTGCACATCATAACCATCCACTGCCACCACCTGAGGTTATGCAGATATGATAAAAGATCTTAGACTAAAATATCCGCCTGGGCCTCAGGTCCCTGTTTATTATACAGTAGGAAAAACTATGCACTCTAACACACAATCAGTTGTAGTAACATGTACCTGAATTTAGCAAGTTATTCTCTCCAGCGTGCACAAAGTTCATTCAGAGCCCAAAGCATTACTTATTAAATGTTTTAATATATACAAAAAATACAGTGCTTGAATTACAGAAAAGGTATTACAAAATAAACATACAATTACAATATAAGGCAGAGCAGCTTCTTAAAATAAAAGGGGTAAAACAGAAAATCCTATACAGTACGTTACCACATGCTATGGATTTTTCCCAGAGAGGCACTGGTTCAGAAGATGAGGTCTGCTATGCTTTCCAAGCATGCCCCTGGTCAGATCTGACTTGTAACCATCTCCCCCAGACTTAGATACAATACTTTAAGGCACCGGCATCAGCCCACCCCTTTCTACAGAATACTTTGAAGCTGCTCTTCTTTGATTAAAACAATTGACACCTTGAGTGGGCTATCCAGGATGGACCCCCGCCCCAAGTAAGTTCCTTTGAAATTCAGAGCAGACAGAAAACAGTCCTGACCAGTTTCAAACCCAGCATTTGGTATTTTGTTAAACAAGTGTAGCTCATTAACCCCTCAAGCACCAAAGGGAATTAAACGACCTAGTAGCTCATGATATTATCATGACACTCCCCATTAGAGTTTAATAATCTGATTTAGCTACCTAAGTCGTCAAGGAAAGACACTCTGTTCCCACTCACCTCAATGACTAACTCTTTATCTGTCTGGGAAGTGTCAAGACTGAAAAACTCACTCACATCAGCAAGCTCGCTGATGTCACCTATTTGGAATAATCCTAATTTTGCACCAGGTGTTATTGGTCATAATCACTCAATCTGGAGACACAAAGGATATGATAGACTCAAAGATCTGGAGGGCTACGATCTAAAAATTAAATCATTTGACCATCTCAGATCAGAAAAAGATATCCCCCATGCTGAATTCTACAAGTACCTTCAGATCAGAGCATTTTTTAATAAATTCGCCCCATACCCCCAATTGACGAATTTAAAAAAGCTGTGTCGGGCAGAAACTGACACAAAGGGACTCATATCTACAATATACGGAGAGGTAGTCGAGCCTGCAACTTCAAAGCAACAAATGCCCTCATTTCGTACCCAATGGGAGAGAGACCTTGGGGAGACCTTGGAGGACGAGGAATGGAATACTATATTTTTAGGAGCCGCAAAAAGCTCGATGTGCACCACACTGAAGGAGAACGCATATAAAGTCCTTATGAGATGGTACCTCACCCCACTCAAATTATCTAAGTTCATACCAGGGTCCTCACCATTGTGCCCTAAACAATGTGGAGGAACAGCTGACCTGTTACATATGCTGTGGTCCTGCCCGCGGATATCCCCGATATGGGAAAAGATCAGAAATTGGATCCAGAGAATATTCAATATTCCCCCAGACCCGTGGCTGTTTCTCCTAAACAGACCTCTAAAGGGCCTATCAAAATCCAACAACAAACTAATTGCACACTTTGCAATCGCCACGCAATGCGAGATCGCAGCATTATGGAAACGCCCCGAAATTCCAATTATCCCAAAGATTCGGAACCGTATTTGGTATATCTGCCAGATGGAAAAGCTAACAAGCCTAGTTAATGATACTGGCGACAATTATCTAAAAGTTTGGGCCCCATGGCTAGCTCAGACAGACATACCCGGGGTAGAGCGTGACACAATTTGGCTATAATAGTAATAGATGCGTTCTCCTTGGGTGGAGTGGAAACTAAGTTTACAGCTGGATCACCATTTCCACTCATTATTAACTACTTATACTGCCACACGATCTACTACGAGGTCCCATAGCTCATGAGCCGTCTTAGTAGACTCCAGAAACCATTACATACTCACCCTATATGCCCCCTTTCCTCTATCCGCCCCCCTCTACCCTACCTCCCCTTTCTTTTCTTTTTTATTATTTTCCATTTTCCTTTGTTTGTAACAAGTATTATTTTACCGTGGATACACATAACCTAAAATAAGATCTTTACCTACGCGGCGGAGTAGGGCTCGAAAGACCGCATGGGCTCAATAGATATGTTATGCCTATATCATTAAGTAATCTATGCTACCCTGTTCACCATGTATTGGATCTGTTTTTCATGTATACCATGTATTTACACACTAATAAAATACAAGTTATAAAAAAAAAAAAAAGACATGATTTTTTGAGTGAGTTGCAAAGTTCAAATGTGTTGGAATATTTTATTCTATGCTTAAGGCATTTAAAATATCTTTAATATTAACATCAAGCCTTGTTCCTTCATATTTACTTTAACTGTGTTACTCAAATCTTCAATGTGGTTTTAGCATGTTTTCCTTTAGCTTGCTATGTAATTGGCAAAAAAAGAAGATTCTTTATTCCTCTTCTATGTTGTCATTTATGATTGCCCACTCTGATAAAGCATAAAGCATAAAGCAAGTAAAACTGAAAGAAAAGGTGGTCGTACATGCAAAACTTCTTTCAGCACTCTTGGTTTCTACCACATACAAGATCCACTCGCCTATAGCAATAAGATAATTTATTAAATTGAAGACTCTGGTGAAATAGCATGGGGTTGTGCTACAGTGAGGATTAACTCTTAAGAGGCATTTATACTTGTTTGGATTTAAAAACAAAACATAGAAAGCTTTTGTTCCACCGCCGCCATTCAGGTGCAAATTGTGTTTGAAAAAATATTTCAGGCTTGCTTGAAAGGTAGAATGTGGCTTTGCTAGGGTGAATTTTAACTCTTAATGGGGTTTTGTATTGAGTTTAGATTTGTTTATTAATCATTCTCAGGAGGTAGGTGGAGGAAATGTAATAACAACAGATTATGAGAGAGGTGAGAAGTGGTTTACATATGGTGAGCAAGATACGAATGTGAGAGGTGAATAGTTGGGTTAAGAAGGGGGGATAGGCTGACCCTTACTTAGTACAGATAGACAGGATGCTCATTAAAGATTGCCTTTTTAGGATATATAAATCTGGAAATATATGTATCCTCTAGACCCAAATAATGAGTAGCATTGTCTCCACTGGTGTATTTTGATTTGAAAAAAGGAAGAATGTGCTTGGACAGCTCTCATTTTTTTATTTTTTTAAATCATACATCATCAATTACCAATATCTTCTTGCCCACATTGAGACACCTATTGAATTTGACTGCTTTACATGCGCTCCAATATAAGCCAAATAGCAACATGTGGATATGTTGTTTTTAATGTAAAAGATTACATTTTGCAATTTACATCCATAGGCCTTTTATTTAACATTGTATACATTCAAACAATGCTATTGGTTGATGAAACAAAAAAAGGGTTTGCTTCAGGTGAGGATTGAACTCACAACCTCGGCATAGCTTAGCATATACTGACATATAAGTACCGTGCGCTAACCGATTACGCCACTGGAGCATGTTCCTGTAATGAGCCATGTTCTTCTTGCCCCAATTACCCTCCAACTCTGCTCTTTTAATCTCTGACATCCAAGTTAGATCATTGTCTCATTACTCCTTTTAACTCCTTTTCTTGTTTTCTGCCTCAGATCTGTTTCATACTGTACATTGAATGTGGTTAACAAAAAGTATTTTTCGTCATTGTTCAAAAACCCAATAGAAGCAACATTTTGCAAACATAATGTTGTTTAAACAATGTGTACAAACAAGTCATGTATTTCTCTTTATGAAAATGTTATCATGGTTATTTAGTTCATATTGGTCATCATTCATTAGTGAGCGTTACCCATATCCGCTCAAGAGCCATCTGTGTAACTGTATTCAGTACTACCAACTATGTAGTCATGGCCGAGTGGTTAAGGTGATGGACTTGAAATCCATTGGGGTTTCCCCGCGCAGGTTCAAATCCTGCTGACTACATTGACTTTTTCAGTGGTAACGTGTTATTTAAAACTTCACTGCACTTTGCATTTTGTTTGTATCTGCTTGGCAAAGCAATCTTTACTTACTGGAATATGAGGAACACTAAAGAAGAAAACACTCTGAATTCTTCAAACATTTTCCAAGTTATACATTTTAGGGTGCTGCTGGCTGTAAAACATTTAATAAAGAACTCCATTTCAATAAATGCATTGTCTTTTATTGATAAGTATCTCTATGCTGCAACATAGTGCTAAGAGGTCATTTGTGTGCAATACTTTGCACAACATAAAATAGAGGAGAAACGGCTTACCCCTACAGAAATAACTTAAGGTGACAAAGGATAATGAGCACTTTAGTGTGAGAGTGAGGGAATTCTTCCACTTTATAATTACAGATAATATTTGAATTCTTCTTAAGGACTGTGCTAAGTACTGCATGTATTGAGATGTGTACATTCTTTACAGTCTGCCAAAACTATATTGTTTAAATATAATGGGAATAATCAATGTTATAATTCAACTGCTTATTACACTTCAGCACAAATAGCTTTTTGTTATGAAAAAGCATTTGTAATGTTTTATTGTTATCATTCACAAAAGCTAAGCAGGGCTTTCTAACCTGTTGAAGAAATAACCAACTTAGCATGAATTTTACTGAAAAATGGTCATTAATGTACTGTAATAATTGTACTGTAACTTCCTGAAGTTTACAGAAAATTAAGAAATTAATCAAATGTAAACTTTATGGAATCTTTTGTGAAACAGAATGATTCGCATTAAGAACAAATGTACTTTGTACTTTGATATTAAATTCAGAGACAGAACATGTTATATTAAAATCAGATTTATTATTTGGGGGGGTTCAATATGATCTTATAGGGGTTCTGTATGTTTTTGTCTTGCAGATTAACAATATTGAATACCTAATTCTTGGACATGTTTATTTTGTTGATACTTTTGCCATAGTCTGCATATTGATAGTTCCCTCTAGATACCCAAGAGATCAATGTTGGTATCCCTCCACCCTTTGTATGTCAATATTGATCAAAAGCAGAAAAAAACAAGATAAATGCTGCACAGCAAAAACTGAAAACTCTAACTGATACTTGCTGTTACTGGTGCTCCTGATCCAGGGGAGTCCCTGTGAATGACAGACTCCAAAGTCAGCAAAAGAAACGGAGGATTCAGGGCTCTACGGATTAAAATTTTTTATTATATCAAATGCACAACGTTTCAACCATCAAAAAGTGGTCTTTCTCAAGTGAGAACCCTCTGTTTAAAATTGATCAAAAGACATGATTTTTTGAGTGAGTTGCAAAGTTCAAATGTGTTGGAATATTTTATTCTATGCTTAAGGCATTTAAAATATCTTTAATATTAACATCAAGCCTTGTTCCTTCATATTTACTTTAACTGTGTTACTCAAATCTTCAATGTGGTTTTAGCGTGTTTTCCTTTAGCTTGCTATGTAATTGGCAAAAAAAGAAGATTCTTTATTCCTCTTCTATGTTGTCATTTATGATTGCCCACTCTGATAAAGCATAAAGCATAAAGCAAGTAAAACTGAAAGAAAAGGTGGTCGTACATGCAAAACTTCTTTTAGCACTCTTGGTGTCTACCACATACAAGATCCACTCGCCTATAGCAATAAGAGAATTTATTCAATTGAAAACTCTGGTGAAATAGCATGGGGTTGTGCTACAGTGAGGATTAACTCTTAAGAGGGATTTATACTTGTTTGGATTTAAAAACATAACGTAGAAAGCTTTTGTTCCACCACCGCCATTCAGGTGCAAATTGTGTTTGAAAAAATATTTCAGGCTTGATTGAAAGGTGGAATGTGACTTTGCTAGGGTGAATTTTAACTCTTAATGGGGTTTTGTATTGAGTTTAGATTTGTTTATTAATCATTCTCAGGGGGTAGGTGGAGGAAATGTAATAACAAAAGATTATGAGAGAGGTGAGAAGTGGTTTACATATGATGAACAAGATACGAATGTGAGAGTTGAATAATTGGGTTAAGAAGGGGGGATAGGCTGACCCTTACTTAGTACAGATAGACAGGATGCTCATTAAAGATTGCCTTTTTAGGATATATAAATCTGGAAATATATGTATCCTCTAGACCCAAATAATGAGTAGCATTGTCTCCACTGGTGTATTTTGATTTGAAAAAAGGAAGAATGTGCTTGGACAGCTCTCATTTTTTTATTTTTTTAAATCATACATCATCAATTACCAATATCTTCTTGCCCACATTGAGACACCTATTGAATTTGACTGCTTTACATGCGCTCCAATATAAGCCAAATAGCAACATGTGGATATGTTGTTTTTAATGTAAAAGATTACATTTTGCAATTTACATCCATAGGCCTTTTATTTAACATTGTATACATTCAAACAATGCTATTGGTTGATGAAACAAAAAAAGGGTTTGCTTCAGGTGAGGATTGAACTCACAACCTCGGCATAGCTTAGCATATACTGACATATAAGTACCGTGCGCTAACCGATTACGCCACTGGAGCATGTTCCTGTAATGATCCATGTTCTTCTTGCCCCAATTGCCCTCCAACTCTGCTCTTTTAATCTCTGACATCCAAGTTAGATCATTGTCCCATTACTCCTTTTAACTCCATTTCTTGTTTTCTGCCTCAGATCTGTTTCATACTGTACATTGAATGTGGTTAACAAAAAGTATTTTTCGTCATTGTTCAAAAACCCAATAGAAGCAACATTTTGCAAACATAATGTTGTTTAAACAATGTGTACAAACAAGTCATGTATTTCTCTTTATGAAAATGTTATCATGGTTATTTAGTTCATATTGGTCATCATTCATTAGTGAGCGTTACCCATATCCGCTCAAGCGCCATCTGTGTAACTGTATTCAGTACTACCAGCTATGTAGTCATGGCCGAGTGGTTAAGGTGATGGACTTGAAATCCATTGGGGTTTCCCCGCGCAGGTTCAAATCCTGCTGACTACATTGACTTTTTCAGTGGTAACGTGTTATTAAAAACTTCACTGCACTTTGCATTTTGTTTGTATCTGCTTGGCAAAGCAATTTTTACTTACTGGAATATGAGGAACACTAAAGAAGAAAACACTCTGAATTCTTCAAACATTTTCCAAGTTATACATTTTAGGGTGCTGCTGGCTGTAAAACATTTAATAAAGAACTCCATTTCAATAAATGCATTGTCTTTTATTGATAAGTATCTCTATGCTGCAACATAGTGCTAAGAGGTCATGTGTGTGCAATACTTTGCACAACATAAAATAGAGGAGAAACGGCTTACCCCTACAGAAATAACTTAAGGTGACAAAGGATAATGAGCACTTTAGTGTGAGAGTGAGGGAATTCTTCCACTTTATAATTAAAGATAATATTTGAATTCTTCTTAATGACTGTGCTAAGTACTGCATGTATTGAGATGTGTACATTCTTTACAGTCTGCCAAAACTATATTGTTTAAATATAATGGGAATAATCAATGTTATAGTTCAACTGCTTATCACACTTCAGCACAAATGTTTTGTTATGAAAAAGCATTTGTAATGTTTTATTGTTATCATTCACAAAAGCTAAGCAGGGCTTTCTAAACCTGTTGAAGAAATAACCAACTTAGCATGAATTTTACTGAAAAATGGTCATTAATGTACTGTAATAATTGTACTGTAACTTCCTGAAGTTTACAGAAAATTAAGAAATTAATCAAATGTAAACTTTATGGAATCTTTTGTGAAACAGAATGATTCTCATTAAGAACAAATGTACTTTGTACTTTGATATTAAATTCAGAGACAGAACATGTTATATTAAAATCAGATTTATTTTTTGGGGAGGTTCAATATGATCTTATAGGGGTTCTGTATGTTTTTGTCTTGCAGATTAACAATATTGAATACCTAATTCGTGGACATGTTTATTTTGTTGATACTTTTGCCATAGTCTGCATATTGATAGTTCCCTCTAGATACCCAAGAGATCAATGTTGGTATCCCTCCACCCTTTGTATGTCAAAATTGATCAAAAGCAGAAAAAAACAAGATAAATGCTGCACAGCAAAAACTGAAAACTCTAACTGATACTTGCTGTTACTGGTGCTCCTGATCCAGGGGAGTCCCTGTGAATGACAGACTCCAAAGTCAGCAAAAGAAACGGAGGATTCAGGGCTCTATGGATTTAAAGAATTTATTATATCAAATGCACAACGTTTCAACCATCAAAAAGTGGTCTTTCTCAAGTGAGAACCCTCTGTTTAAAATTGATCAAAAGACATGATTTTTTGAGTGAGTTGCAAAGTTCAAATGTTTTGGAATATTTTATTCTATGCTTAAGGCATTTAAAATCTCTTTAATATTAACATCAAGCTTTGTTCCTTCATATTTAATTTAACTGTGTTACTCAAATCTTCAATGTGGTTTTAGCATGTTTTCCTTTAGCTTGCTATGTAATTGGCAAAAAAAGAAGATTCTTTATTCCTCTTCTATGTTGTCATTTATGATTGCCCACTCTGATAAAGCATAAAGCATAAAGCAAGTAAAACTGAAAGAAAAGGTGGTCGTACATGCAAAACTTCTTTCAGCACTCTTGGTTTCTACCACATACAAGATCCACTCGCCCGAAATCTGATGATGGAGAGGTGTGCACGACAAGGAGGTGAATGGCAGCTTAGAGTGTGAGCTCCATCCCCTCCGGCGTTTCAAATCGATCTAACTCCAGCAAAAACACAGCATCTGCATAATCCAGTATCTGCAGAACGTGTCTAAATATACAGACATGGCATCAACTAAGACTTTAAGGAAAAAAACACAGCCGGTGTCTACTTATTTTAAGATCAAAGAGGATGCCAGGGCTGACATACCTGAGTCTCCAGTGCAGACAGCTTCAGCAGACCCAGAATTGGACCCCTCACCTGAGGAACCAGACGATATGGATATAATGAGACGTAAAGACATGAAGGAGTTTTGCAGTAATATGCAACAATTCTTTAAGTCTGAACTTTGGGCACTTCGGAAGGATATGGACGCAATAGGGGAGCGTACGGCCGCTTTGGAATCCAGGGCAGATGAGACAGCTACATCCACAGCACTAACACAGACTCAAATATCCGCCTTAAAAGCACAGGTCACTTCCCTAGAGGATAAAATTTAGGACGCAGAGAACCACGACCGACGCTGTAACATACGGCTGAGAGGGGTCCCAGAAGCTATAACTGACCCAGAGGAATTCACCTCGAGGTGGCTGGAACATATATTCCCAGACATGGCTGCCAGAGACCTGGTTCTGGACAGATGCCACCGGGCGCTGAGGGGAAGACCTCAGCAAGGAGACCCCCCGAGGGATGTGGTAATTATATTCCACTGTTACCGCACCAAAGAAGAAACATGCCAGATAGCAAGGGAACTGAAGGTAGTGGAGTTTGAGAAAATAAAATTCCAAGTGTATCAGGATCTGTCACCTGCCACGCTAGCAAAAAGGAGAGCAATGGCCCCAGTTACCAGAACGCTACGAGATAAAGAGATTAGATATCGCTGGCTGTTCCCATGTGCCCTCATGGTCTTTAAAAACGGAGTGGCACATATCCTCAAAAATGTGGAGGACACTGAGGGATTCCTTAGGAGGGTCCTGGGTTCAACACAGAGCCCCCCTCGCCATGCGGCGGCTAAATATGGCGCCCCCGCGCAGCCATGAGCTAACCCAGGACTGATGCACTGAGCCCTGCATGAAAGACCATCCACTAGCCACAACCACCGGAATCTACTATTTGGACCAACCCCAATACTGCCCCTCATGCCCTCGGGACCGCTTGTGACCCCTTCTGCAGCCCTCACCAGTCCCTAGAGAGTAGAATCAGCGCCCTACATCGCAGCAGGTCCTACTCCCGTTTTTTGGCCGGCAGCCATCTTCCCTTGCTCCTTCCCTTGCTCCTTCCGCGAGGCGTGCGGGAACTTCACTGATCTTCGCGGGCTTGTCCAGTGACGTCATCACCCCGTGCCATCTTCCCGCGAGAGCTGGATCCCTGGCGCCTGCGCAGTAGAGGGAGGAAGCGGAGGCACCTGCTGCCCTCACCAAGATGGCCGCCGAGGAGTGCTGCCACGCGCGGGACCTCCGGCGCCTGCGCAGAAGAGGGAGGAAGCGAGGGCGCTTACTGCCCTTACCAAGATGGCCGCCGAGGAGCGCTGCCACGCGCGGGATCCCGGCGCCTGCGCAGAAGAGGGGAGAGGCGGAGACGCTTGCTGCCCTCACCAAGATGGCCGCCGAGGAGCGCTGCCACACAGAACAAGGAAGCTGGCAGGGGCACAGACGCGGAGAAGCTCTAGACACGCTACAAGGGAGTGTGCATAGCAGCCTCCGCTCGTGCCCATGCCCCAGAACTGTGGTCCCCCATATACATAAATACACACAATAAAAAGGATCTAAGGGAAAGGGAGGGGGGGTGGGAGGAGGAGGAAAGGGGGGGAGGGGGGTAGGAAGAGGAGGAGAGGGGGGGGAGGAGGAGAGGGGGCGGGAGGAGAGGGGGGGGGAGGAGGAGAGGGGGGGGAGAAGGAGAGGGGGGGGAGAAGGATAGGGGGGGAGAAGGAGAGGGGGGGGAGAAGGAGAGGGGGGAGGAGAAGGGGAGGGGGATGAAGAGAGGGGAGTAGGGGAGGAAGGAGGAGTGGGGATGCATATGTACACACTCAATAAAAAGGATCTAAGGGAAAGGGGGGTGGAGGAGGTAGGAGGAGAGGGGGGTGGAGGTGGAAGAGGACAGGGGGGTGGAGGGGGAAGAGGAGAGGGGATGGAGGAGGAGGAGAAGAGGGGGGGGGGGTGGGTTAACATTCTCCAAGGAGCTAAGTAGATGGGCTACAAATAGGTGACGTGGTTCAGGGAGGGAGACAGAAGGTTAGACACAGGGCAAAGTTTTTCTTTATGTTTGGGAGGTGTTTATTGATATGCAGTTTCTGTTCCAGTTTCCATCGTTGAAGAGTTTAACGGAGTTACATATAGTAGCTGATTATGAAAAACACGCCGGCGGGATCCCCCGTATTGGCGTGCATGCGTTTCCACTTACGATCCCTGAGAAAGAGGGATCGCACACAAGTCCCAGGGAGGTCGGGTCCCAGCAAGACGGAGAGATCCCTCTATAAGACTGGACCAGGAGACCAACCACATGGGCGCAAGAGACACACTCGGGGGCTCCCGAGGTGGATTCTTGTTTTTTTATTATTTGATGTCTCTACCATGTTGATGTTATATATGCATGTTATTTTTTGTTCCCTCCCTACTGTTTTTACCTAATGGTCCCCCATCCCCCGCCTTCCCACCCTCCCTTCCCTCCCTCTCCTCCCATCCCCCCTCCACCCCCCCTCTCCTCCCCTCTCCCCCTCCCACCTCTCCCTCCCTTCCCCTCTCAGGGAAACATCAGCCACACCGTCAAAACACACAACAGATGGTACAGATGCGTCTCAGCACTACGGACCGAACATGCTCCAAGGATGGAATCTTGGGTGAGTCCAAAGATTTCACGAAGCTATCCCTCACACACATTAATAAATGGCGTTGATACTTATTTCCCATAAAATACAGGGCTTTAACAACCCAACCAAACGGAAGTTAGCCTTTACAGACTATAAAAGGAAACACGCTGAAATCCTTTTTCTACAGGAGACACACTTTAGTAAATCAAGTGCCCCTAAATATCTTGACAAAGATTTCACTCAGGTTTTCACATCATCAGCAGCAGTAAAAAACCGGGGGGTAGCTATATTATTCCGGAACAGCATTCCGTTCGAGGTGCAGTTAAGTAAACGTGATACGGATGGTAGATACATTATTGTTGTAGGTACAATTAGGGGGCAGAGAATCACGTTGGCTTGCTTATACGCTCCCAGCGAGAAGAGCACGATCTTTTTCGATAAGTTTTTCAGAACCCTGAACTCAGTGGCCCAAGGGAGCGTCGTGCTCGCGGGTGACTTTAACATAGTCATGCAACCGCAGCTGGATAGGTCAGGGGTTGTAGGTCAGTACAACAAGGGAGCGGGTGTATCTTTGCGCCGGGGCCTCAAAACCAACCAGTTATCAGATATATGGAGGGAATTACATCCGGCAGACAGGGATTACACTTTCTTCTCTCACCCCCATGGCTCGTACAGCAGAATTGATTACTTTTTTGTGTCCTGTCAACTGGTTCCTAAGGTTACCCAAGCAGGGATCCATGATATTTCATGGTCAGACCATGCGCCAATAGAGCTAAGGTGCAATAATATCCGAACTGATAGACCTGGGACGAACTGGAAACTTAATGAATCAATCTTAAAAATACCCGAAATATGTGATGTTATTGGCAACGAGATTGACCAATTCTTCAATATCAATACGGGCTCTGTCGACTCACAGCTTGTCCTATGGGAAGCAAACAAACAGTAGATGGCGCTCTAATACTATAAATAAATAAAGTGTATAAATGTGATATACAAAAATGCAATGTGATATTAAATAAAAATAAAACAAGTGCAAATATGGATACAATAATTCACTCAAACCCTTAGATGGACTGTTTCAGGGTCCAGGAAACAGTATGAACAGGAAAAACCAGGGGAGCGATTGTACCTTAAAATAAGAACAAAATCTGCATAGTGTGATAATGTTACGCACAATAAAGTGGTTTCTAAGAAACTTAGAAATCTATATGGGAAGGCTATAACACATATAACCACCCAAGAATGGTATAAACACCAAGAGGAGTTAAGACCTTAAGCAGAGACAAACACAGGGATAAACAAAACACTTTTATCCATAAATGAATGAATTGGAGGTTTACAGAATCCAAAAGGATTAACAGCATAGGGAGTAGGTAATCATCCGATCATCCGGTCACTGCTACTGCTGTACTGCTGCACGCCACCCGACTGTGTCTCGAACAGCCGTCACGTCACTTCCGGAATCCCGGCCGGTTGGAGATGACGTCACAGGCTCAGTGTTCTCTCTCGCTCAGTCTCAGGGTCACACTCAACGCGTTTCGACGCACTAGAATGACGTCTTCATCAGGAGTGTTTGTGACCTGTTCTAAGGGTCTTTATATACCCACTCAAACATATGTTAACCCCTCCTCCAAAAGGTTAATCATTTAAACATCCTAGCATCTGGGCAGCAATAATATCTATCCCATTTATCTAGGTACACATTAGGAACAAATTTTATACAATACATAAAATATCCATAACAGAAAGATTCTCTCTTTGGCTATTTAAGAGAAGAATCATATTAAAATTATACATACAATTTTATTATACATAAAAATCAATAAAATATTATAGCATTAGAATTCACTATAACTAGTTCCTAACACTAAGGGACGACGATAGATGTATCTTAAAAGACATGAAACAAAAGAATGTTAAGGAATTAAAAGTTAAGGAAACAGGAATTTCATATCTCATACATCAAAAGAAACTATGCACATATACAGAGCAGATGTTATAAAATCTATAAAAGTTTTAATAAAAACATTTTAATAAAAAAGAGGGGCTTTAATTGAAGGTTAAAATTGAATTATCTTATAAAAAGGCACCCAATTCAAAATCCACATTTAGGCCCTGAGGAACTAAAGTTTTCAACATAAAAATCCAAAAGCTTTCTCTTTTTTTAAGTGCTGTGCTTCTATCCCCACCTCTCCAATGGGGCAGTACATGCTCAAGGACAGTAAACCTCAGGCCTGATGCATCGCCATTATGTTTTAAAATGAAGTGATGGGATACTAGATGGGTCGTTACCCCCCTTCTAATGTTACCCACATGTTCTAAAACACGTGTCCTTATGGGCCGTGTGGTTTGACCCACATATTGTAGCCCACAAGGACATTGTATCAGATATATAACATGATCAGATTTACATGTGGTATGTTGCTTAATCTGAAACTGTTGTTTCGAAATATTTGACTTAAAACCAAATTTATCGTCTGCTCTGTATTTACATGCAGTGCACATTGTGCATCCAAAAAAAACCTTAATTTGGGGCAACCACCTATTACTGTTATTCTTAACCTTAGGTAATGCACTTGGTGCGAGTCTATCCTTTAAGTTATTAGCTTTCTTAAAGATTACCATAGGCTGGTCTGGGACAATGTCACCCAATATTGAGTCATTTTTGATAATGTACCAATATTTTCGAATTATTTTAGTAATTCTATCTGACTGTCTGTTATAGTTTGTTATAAACGTGAAATCAAAGTTCTTTTTAGGCCTTATTTTAACATTTTCAAGCAGGAGGTTTTCTCTTTCCAAAACTTCCACCTTTTCTACTGCATCTTTGATAGTTTTATTATCATAGTTTTTTTCTTTAACTCTATCCTGCAGGAAAAGAGACTGTTCACGGAAGGTGTTATCGTCTGAACAGTTTCTTCTGATACGCCTCAGTTGTCCATATGGTACATTTTTTAACCATTTGGGATGGTGACAACTAAGGGGAGATATATAATTATTTATATCCACCTCTTTGAAGAAAGTCTGAGTACTGATCAATCCACCATCAATGATGACTGTTATGTCGAGGAAATTAACCCTTTCCTGACTATATTCGCAGGTGAATTTTAAGTTCAGGGTATTATCATTTAGATAGTGGATAAATCTAATCAGACTCTCCTCATCTCCTCTCCATATGAAGAAAATATCGTCGATGTATCGCCGCCACAGGCACAGGTCCGCACCCAGCTCTGCAATGGACCAAATATAGTCCTCCTCCCATGCACCCATGAGAAGGTTTGCGTAGCTGGGTGCAAATTTCGTGCCCATGGCGGTGCCACACTTCTGAAGATAGTAAACTCCCTCAAATGAAAAATAGTTGTGTTCAAGAATATACTTGATGCCATCTAAGATAAAGTTGGCCTGTTCATGAGGCATATTTAAATCTCTCGACAGAACTCTGTCAACAGCCTCATGCCCATCTCTATGATTAATGCACGTATATAGAGAGGTTACATCACATGTAGCCAGAAACCATCCCTCTTCCCATATTTGACCTCCCAGAATACGCAAGATATCCGTCGTGTCTTTCAGATACGACGGGAGTTTCTTTACATATGTCTGCAGGTAAGTATCTATGTAAGCAGATAGGTTAGAGGTCAGAGAATCAATCCCAGCTATGATGGGTCTCCCAGGGGGGTTAGTCAGGTTTTTATGTAGTTTGGGGAGGTAGTAAAAAATTGGTCTGATAGGGTGCTCTTTATATAGGAACTTATATTCACTATCATTGATTATTTCTTCAGCTTTGCCTTTATCCAACAGTGCTTTTATTTCTTTTTGGAATTCCACTGTGGGATCTTTTTTTAGGGGAGTGTATGTGTTTACATCTCCTAAAATCCTATTGGATTCCCTAATGTAGTCCTCTCTATTTAGAATGGCAACTCCTCCCCCCTTATCAGCCTGTTTTATTACCACACTTGTATCATCTTGGAGACTTTTAAGTGCTTCTCTCTCGCTTTTGTTGAGATTATTAGCAAATTTATCATCTGATAATACTAATTTCTCAAAGTCTCTCTGTACAAGTTGGGTAAATACATCTAAATTTTTCCCTTTCATGTGTTTAGGGTAAAAGGTGGATGGTAATTTTAACCCTGAGTGCACCAATTTGGGTATTTCCTCAGATTGTAATTCAGTCTGTTTCATTTTAGAATTTTCCATAGTTCTTAATTCTACATCCTTGTGTCTAAAAAATCTTTTGATCGTTAGTTTCCTTAAAAATCTTTGGGCGTCTATGAAGAGGCCAAAACTGCTTGGTCCAGCAGTAGGTGCGAATTTTAAGCCCCTTGAGATCACTGATTCTTCAGATTGGGATAATACCTTAGAACTTAGGTTAAAAATATTATTTACCTTTTGCTCTTTTTGAGGTGTTTTTTTGGTACCTCTTCCCCGTTTTCTTCGTTTCTTCCTCTCTTTTTTCTCTCTGAGGAGGGGTCCCTGTCCTTCATTGGAGCATAATTTGCTCCCCGAAAGGCAGTGGAACTGCCCTCCCCTAAAAAATCCTTATTGTTTCCTAGTTTGAGGCCCCCTTTTATGAACAATTTATCCCTTTGGGTTTCTCTCTGATCTCTCCTATTGTTGATAATATTCTCCCCCTCAGATTCACAGTCTGTACTCATATGTCTTTTTGGAGTTCTCTCTGTATTTATCTGTACCTTAGCTTGTTTTTTAGGCTGTTTAGTTCTCCAGTTTTCCCTTTCAGGGCTTTTCCTAGATTTTTTGGGGAGATATTTTCTAGGGGTTTTCCCTTTACCTTTTGGTTTTTCAAATTGAGGTAAAACTTTTTTAACTGGTGTTTTTATAGGGGGTTTTTTATTATCATTATCTATTTTTACAATAGGTTCAGGTTTTCTAGGGGGACCATTTTTGTAGTCCTCCTCATCTCGTAAGTATTTTTTTACTTTTTTTGTGATCGTCTCTTTCCAAATTTTATCTAATTTGATTTGCAATTTGGAATCTTTCTCCTTAAAGAGAGTAGTTTGATCCAAACTGCCGATCCTCTCTTCAACCTCTTTTACCTCAATGTCAATTTGTAACACATGATTTTTTTGTTGTTCTATGATTAAATGCATTAAATCCATTGAACATTTTTCTAAGAGGTTGTACCATTTATCAAGGAAAATCTCATCCTCCAGGTCTATAGACGGATCTTTGTTAAGTCTTAGACCTCTCGGGACTCTATTGCTCAGAACATATTGCTCTAAGAAAGTAAAGTCCCAAAATTTTTTGATATCCTTAATAAGTAATTTTTCTAATTTCTCAAATTCTGCTTCCAGAATATTAGCCTCTCCAACAATAGGTACATTGTCGAGATCTAATTTTAGAAGGCTATTGAAGTCCACCCCTTTAGTGTGCCTCCGTGAAAAAATAGTGGAAGAAATATTATCTATCTCAATCTCTTCCATAGTGACAATATAATTTAAGTAGTGCTGCCTATCTAAAAAACACAGAATAATATAGCAAACAAACAGTAGATGGCGCTCTAATACTATAAATAAATAAAGTGAATAAATGTGATATACAAAAATGCAATGTGATATTAAATAAAAATAAAACAAGTGCAAATATGGATACAATAATTCACTCAAACCCTTAGATGGACTGTTTCAGGGTCCAGGAAACAGTATGAACAGGAAAAACCAGGGGAGCGATTGTACCTTAAAATAAGAACAAAATCTGCATAGTGTGATAATGTTACGCACAATAAAGTGGTTTCTAAGAAACTTAGAAATCTATATGGGAAGGCTATAACACATATAACCACCCAAGAATGGTATAAACACCAAGAGGAGTTAAGACCTTAAGCAGAGACAAACACAGGGATAAACAAAACACTTTTATCCATAAATGAATGAATTGGAGGCTTACAGAATCCAAAAGGATTAACAGCATAGGGAGTAGGTAATCATCCGATCATCCGGTCACTGCTACTGCTGTACTGCTGCACGCCACCCGACTGTGTCTCGAACAGCCGTCACTTCACTTCCGGAATCCCGGCCGGTTGGAGATGACGTCACAGGCTCAGTGTTCTCTCTCGCTCAGTCTCAGGGTCACACTCAACGCGTTTCGACGCACTAGAATGACGTCTTCATCAGGAGTGTTTGTGACCTGTTCTAAGGGTCTTTATATACCCACTCAAACATATGTTAACCCCTCCTCCAAAAGGTTAATCATTTAAACATCCTAGCATCTGGGCAGCAATAATATCTATCCCATTTATCTAGGTACACATTAGGAACAAATTTTATACAATACATAAAATATCCATAACAGAAAGATTCTCTCTTTGGCTATTTAAGAGAAGAATCATATTAAAATTATA
Source organism: Ascaphus truei (assembly GCF_040206685.1). Classification (NCBI taxonomy): domain Eukaryota; kingdom Metazoa; phylum Chordata; class Amphibia; order Anura; family Ascaphidae; genus Ascaphus; species Ascaphus truei. Next base: position 315,158 of record NW_027453842.1, read on the forward strand.
CATACAATTTTATTATACATAAAAATCAATAAAATATTATAGCATTAGAACTCACTATAACTAGTTCCTAACACTAAGGGACGACGATAGATGTATCTTAAAAGACATGAAACAAAAGAATGTTAAGGAATTAAAAGTTAAGGAAACAGGAATTTCATATCTCACACATCAAAAGAAACTATGCACATATACAGAGCAGATGTTATAAAATCTATAAAAGTTTTAATAAAAACATTTTAATAAAAAAGAGGGGCTTTAATTGAAGGTTAAAATTGAATTATCTTATAAAAAGGCACCCAATTCAAAATCCACATTTAGGCCCTGAGGAACTAAAGTTTTCAACATAAAAATCCAAAAGCTTTCTCTTTTTTTAAGTGCTGTGCTTCTATCCCCACCTCTCCAATGGGGCAGTACATGCTCAAGGACAGTAAACCTCAGGCCTGATGCGTCGCCATTATGTTTTAAAATGAAGTGATGGGATAATAGATGGGTCGTTACCCCCCTTCTAATGTTACCCACATGTTCTAAAACACGTGTCCTTATGGGCCGTGTGGTTTGACCCACATATTGTAGCCCACAAGGACATTGTATCAGATATATAACATGATCAGATTTACATGTGGTATGTTGCTTAATCTGAAACTGTTGTTTCGAAATATTTGACTTAAAACCAAATTTATCGTCTGCTCTGTATTTACATGCAGTGCACATTGTGCATCCAAAAAAAAACTTAATTTGGGGCAACCACCTATTACTGTTATTCTTAACCTTAGGTAATGCACTTGGTGCGAGTCTATCCTTTAAGTTATTAGCTTTCTTAAAGATTACCATAGGCTGGTCTGGGACAATGTCACCCAATATTGAGTCATTTTTGATAATGTACCAATATTTTCGAATTATTTTAGTAATTCTATCTGACTGTCTGTTATAGTTTGTTTTAAACGTGAAATCAAAGTTCTTTTTAGGCCTTATTTTAACATTTTCAAGCAGGAGGTTTTCTCTTTCCAAAACTTCCACCTTTTCTACTGCATCTTTGATAGTTTTATTATCATAGTTTTTTTCTTTAACTCTATCCTGCAGGAAAAGAGACTGTTCACGGAAGGTGTTATCGTCTGAACAGTTTCTTCTGATACGCCTCAGTTGTCCATATGGTACATTTTTTAACCATTTGGGATGGTGACAACTAAGGGGAGATATATAATTATTTATATCCACCTCTTTGAAGAAAGTCTGAGTACTGATCAATCCACCATCAATGATGACTGTTATGTCGAGGAAATTAACCCTTTCCTGACTATATTCGCAGGTGAATTTTAAGTTCAGGGTATTATCATTTAGATAGTGGATAAATCTAATCAGACTCTCCTCATCTCCTCTCCATATGAAGAAAATATCGTCGATGTAGCGTCGCCACAGGCACAGGTCCGCACCCAGCTCTGAAATGGACCAAATATAGTCCTCCTCCCATGCACCCATGAGAAGGTTTGCGTTTTGGAAGTTTTGGAAAGAGAAAACCTCCTGCTTGAAAATGTTAAAATAAGGCCTAAAAAGAACTTTGATTTCACGTTTAAAACAAACTATAACAGACAGTCAGATAGAATTACTAAAATAATTCGAAAATATTGGTACATTATCAAAAATGACTCAATATTGGGTGACATTGTCCCAGACCAGCCTATGGTAATCTTTAAGAAAGCTAATAACTTAAAGGATAGACTCGCACCAAGTGCATTACCTAAGGTTAAGAATAACAGTAATAGGTGGTTGCCCCAAATTAAGTTTTTTTTTGGATGCACAATGTGCACTGCATGTAAATACAGAGCAGACGATAAATTTGGTTTTAAGTCAAATATTTCGAAACAACAGTTTCAGATTAAGCAACATACCACATGTAAATCTGATCATGTTATATATCTGATACAATGTCCTTGTGGGCTACAATATGTGGGTCAAACCACACGGCCCATAAGGACACGTGTTTTAGAACATGTGGGTAACATTAGAAGGGGGGTAACGACCCATCTATTATCCCATCACTTCATTTTAAAACATAATGGCGACGCATCAGGCCTGAGGTTTACTGTCCTTGAGCATGTACTGCCCCATTGGAGAGGTGGGGATAGAAGCACAGCACTTAAAAAAAGAGAAAGCTTTTGGATTTTTATGTTGAAAACTTTAGTTCCTCAGGGCCTAAATGTGGATTTTGAATTGGGTGCCTTTTTATAAGATAATTCAATTTTAACCTTCAATTAAAGCCCCTCTTTTTTATTAAAATGTTTTTATTAAAACTTTTATAGATTTTATAACATCTGCTCTGTATATGTGCATAGTTTCTTTTGATGTATGACATATGAAATTCCTGTTTCCTTAACTTTTAATTCCTTAACATTCTTTTGTTTCATGTCTTTTAAGATACATCTATCGTCGTCCCTTAGTGTTAGGAACTAGTTATAGTGAGTTCTAATGCTATAATATTTTATTGATTTTTATGTATAATAAAATTGTATGTATAATTTTAATATGATTCTTCTCTTAAATAGCCAAAGAGAGAATCTTTCTGTTATGGATATTTTATGTATTGTATAAAATTTGTTCCTAATGTATTGCTGCCCAGATGCTAGGATGTTTAAATGATTAACCTTTTGGAGGAGGGGTTAACATATGTTTGAGTGGGTATATAAAGACCCTTAGAACAGGTCACAAACACTCCTGATGAAGACGTCATTCTAGTGCGTCGAAACGCGTTGAGTGTGACCCTGAGACTGAGCGAGAGAGAACACTGAGCCTGTGACGTCATCTCCAACTGGCCGGGATTCCGGAAGTGACGTGACGGCTGTTCGAGACACAGTCGGGTGGCGTGCAGCAGTACAGCAGTAGCAGTTACCGGATGATCGGATGATTACCTACTCCCTATGCTGTTAATCCTTTTGGATTCTGTAAGCCTCCAATTCATTCATTTATGGATAAAAGTGTTTTGTTTATCCCTGTGTTTGTCTCTGCTTAAGGTCTTAACTCCTCTTGGTGTTTATACCATTCTTGGGTGGTTATATGTGTTATAGCCTTCCCATATAGATTTCTAAGTTTCTTAGAAACCACTTTATTGTGCGTAACATTATCACACTATGCAGATTTTGTTCTTATTTTAAGGTACAATCGCTCCCCTGGTTTTTCCTGTTCATACTGTCCTATGGGAAGCCCATAAAGCAACGTTACGTGGCACGTTAATAAATATCATAGCCAGACGAAAGAGAGAAAGAGAGTCCAAAATTATTAATCTCCAAAACAAATTACAGACTTTCTCCTCTGACCATAAAAAGAATTTAGACCCCAAAACATAACATTAATGGAGGTATAAGATGTCAACATTGAACTTAACATACTACTAGCTTCCAGAGCTGACAATTCACTGAGTTGGTCAAAGAGATAATTTTACGAGAAAGCGAACAGGCCGGATACAATGCTGGCCTGCATGCTAAAGGACAGGCAAGCTAAGTATAACATTCAAGCTATTCGCTTAAAATCTGGTACCCCCACGTCTAATCCTCAGAAAATTGTAAACGAATTCGGCTCCTTCTATGAAACACTGTATAACGGTGAAAAAGTGGCACATAACTGTACAACGAGCGGTGCCCTAAGAGATTTCTTAGCCAGCTCGGAACTAGGGAGATTGACGGACACTGATAGAGCAGCTTTAAATGCTGACTTCACTATGGAAGAACTATCTCAGGCCATTAAAGAACTGAAGCCATCAAAGGCCCCTGGGCCTGATGGATTCTCAGGGCTTTACTATAAGAAATTTATAAAGCTGCTCGCCCCAAGGTTGCTCCACATGTTTAACGCTATTTTAGCGGGAGCCCCCATCCCCAAGGAGATGTTAAAGGCGTCAATATCACTAATTCATAAAACTGGGAAAGACCCGCTAGACTGCAAAAGTTACCGGCCTATATCATTAATTAACACTGATGTTAAATTATACGCTAAATTATTGGCCAATAGACTTAGTCTCATCCTACCCAGACTTATACACCCAGATCAAGTCGGATTTATCAAGGGCCGGCAAGCAGCGGATAATACACGACGATTTATTGATCTGTTGGATTTGGCAAATAGTAAGGCAACTCAAAGCATGTTGTTAAATCTGGATGCAGAGAAAGCTTTCGATAGGATAGACTGGCCATATTTAAAAGAGACGCTTGCGACATTTGGCTTTGGAGATCGGGTGAGTGAGGTGATTTTATCGCTGTACTCTAACCCCACCGCCAGGGTCATACACCAAGGCTACCCCTCTCTGCCATTCCAAATAAAGAGCGGCACGAGACAGGGCTGCCCATTATCCCCGCTTTTATTCGCCCTATGTATCGAACCACTGGCGGCACAAATCAGAGGAAACCCAGACATCTCAGGGTTAAACGCATACTCCCAGACCCATAAAGCGGCCCTGTATGCGGATGACATCCTCTTGATTATCACAAAACCCCTTACGTCCCTACCAAACCTCTTCGACCTACTAGATCGATTCTCTAAGGTCTCCGGCTTCAAAATCAATCAATCCAAATCGGAAGCCCTCAACATCAACCTCCCTAGACACATGGAGAAATTACTAAAATTGAATTTCAAATTTAACTGGCAACAAAACCACATAAAATACCTGGGTGTCCACATCACCAAAACTGTAAAAGACGTGTACAATGCAAATTACCCCAACCTGATTCGGACCTTAAAATCTGATTTACGGAAGTGGACATCCAAAAGGATATCCTGGATTGGACGTATCCATAGTGTCAAAATGAACCTACTCCCCCGTATATTATACCTCTTCCAAACTCTTCCAGTGCCACTCAGTTGGAGGGACTTGTTCTCACTTCAATCTGAAATCTCCAAATTTATCTGGGGAGGTAAAAAAACCGAGAGTAAGTAAATTAAATATGAAAAGATCTGTGGTGGCCGGCGGTACCCTGCCTGGTATCATACTACAAGGCGGCACAATTAAGTCAGATTGTACAATGGCAATCTAACCCAAAGTTAAAGAGATGGGTGGAAATAGAAAATGCTGCGTGTGCACCTCTAGAACTGAGCAGCTTAATTTGGTTACCTAAAACGGCGCGAAAATTTACCGCCATGCCGCTCTCCTCGGTGACCAACTCAGTGTCAATCTGGGACTCTACAAAATTTCAACATTCCCTCACTACAAAAAATTCCATGGCAACACCCATTTGGAATAACCCTGATTTCGCTCCAGGTCTATCAGTCAGTAATATCTCAATCTGGAGACAGAGGGGCTACAATCGGATTAGAGATCTGGAGGGTTATGACAGAAAAATCAAAACATTCGACCATATCAGGGAAGAAAAAGAGATCCCTCACTCAGAATTCTTTAGATACCTCCAGATCAGGGCATTTTATAACAAATTTGCCCCATACCCCCTACTAACATCTTTCGAAAAGCTCTGTCTGGCTGAGACCGACACGAAGGGACTTACATCTCAGCTATACGGAGAAGTGATCAGTTCTGGTGAACATGAGCAGCAGATACCCTCATTCCGATCTCAATGGGAAACAGATCTGGGAGAAAACTTAGAAGATGAAGAATGGAGCGCCATATATATGGCTACAGCAAAGAGCTCCATATGCACCACGCTCAAGGAGAACACATATAAAGTTCTAATGCGATGGTACCTCACCCCACTGAAATTATCAAGGTTTGTGCCGGGTTCCTCTCCCCTGTGCCCCCGCCAGTGCGGAGGAACAGCCGACCTGTTACATATGCTGTGGTCTTGCCCACGGATCTCTCCACTGTGGGAGGCGATTAGACATTGGATACAGAGACTGTTTGATCTCACCATTCCCCCAGACCTGTGGTTGTTCCTCCTGAACAGGCCATTGACGGGCCTTTCCAAAGCAAATAACAAACTAATTGCCCATTTTGCAATTGCAACGCGGTGTGAGATCGCAGCATTATGGAAACAATCTGATATCCCAACCATCCCAAAGATTCGGAATCGAATTTGGTTCATTTGCCAGATGGAAAAATTAACGAGTTTAGTTAACGATACTGGTGACAATTTTCTAAAAGTCTGGACGCCTTGGCTGGCACAGACAGATATCCCGGGGATTGAGAGGTCCTCAATATGGCTCTGATAACAGTAGATGCGTTCTCCTTGGGAGGGACTTACAAGAGGTATTCTATACACCCAAGACCCCTTATAGCAGCATTATAATATAAGTAATGTGAGAGACGACTCAGCTTGCAAACATCTGTGATGCTTGGCACGGGACCACGTGTCGCATATACTGCTAACACACTCCCCCTACCTCACCCCCAACCTACCCCTTTCCCCTTCCCACCCCGCCTCGACCTCCCTTTTCCTTATATATATTTTTTTTTTGTGAGTATGTATTGTCTCCCCTTTTAAGTTGAGTTATAAGTGTCTGTTTGTCCATTTAAGTAGAGTCGGCTTGGACTATATGGTCCACACCAAAATACCCGGAAGACCGGGTCCCGAAGCACAGCAGGACCTCGTTGTTACTCACACAGTTGTTAAAATATTGTTTGCATACAAGACAAAAGTATTCTGTAATGTATTTTATGCTGTTTTGATTCAATAAAATTTAAGTTATAAAAAAAAGATCCACTCGCCTATAGCAATAAGATAATATATTAAATTGAAGACTGGTGAAATAGCATGGGGTTGTGCTACAGTGAGGATTAACACTTAAGAGGGATTTATACTGGTTTGGATTTAAAAACAAAACATAGAAAGCTTTTGTTCCACCACCGCCATTCAGGTGCAAATTGTGTTTGAAAAAATATTTCAGGCTTGATTGAAAGGTAGAATGTGGCTTTGCTAGGGTGAATTTTAACTCTTAATGGGGTTTTGTATTGAGTTTAGATTTGTTTATTAATCATTCTCAGGAGGTAGGTGGAGGAAATGTAATAACAACCGATTATGAGAGAGGTGACATGTGGTTTACATATGATGAGCAAGATACGAATGTGAGAGGTGAATAGTTGGGTTAAGAAGGGGCGATAGGCTGACCCTTACTTAGTACAGATTGACAGGATGCTCATTAAAGATTGCCTTTTTAGGATATATAAATCTGGAAATATATGTATCCTCTAGACCCAAGTAATGAGTAGCATTGGCTCCACTGGTGTATTTTGGTTTGAAAAAAGGAAGAATGTGCTTGGACAGCTCTCATTTTTTTATTTTTTTAAATCATACATCATCAATTACCAATATCTTCTTGCCCACATTGAGACACCTATTGAATTTGACTGCTTTACATGCGCTCCAATGTAAGCCAAATAGGAATATGAGGAAATGTTGTTTTTAATGTAAAAGATTACATTTTACAATTTACATCCATAGGCCTTTTATTTAACATTGTATACATTCAATCAATGCTATTGGTTGATGGAACAAAAAAAGGGTTTGCTTCAGGTGAGGCTTGAACTCACAACCTCGGCATAGCTTAGCATATACTGACATATAAGTACCGTGCGCTAACCGATTACGCCACTGGAGCATGTTCCTATAATGATCCATCTTCTTCTTGCCCCAATTGCCCTCCAACTCTGCTCTTTTAATCTCTGACATCCAAGTTAGATCATTTTCCCATTACTCCTTTTAACCCCTTTTCTATTTTTCTGCCTGAGATCTGTTTCATACTGTACATTGATTGTGGTTAACAAAAAGTATTTCTCGTCATTGTTCAAAAACCCAATAGAAGCAACATTTTACAAAGATAATGTTGTTTAAACAATGTGTACAAACAAGTCATGTATTTCTCTTTATGAAAATGTTCTCATGGTTATTTAATTCATATTGGTCATCATTCATTAGTGAGTGTTAACCATATCCGCTCAAGAGCTATCTGTGTGACTGTATTCAGTACTACCAGCTATGTAGTCATGGCTGAGTGGTTAAGGCGATGGCCTTGAAATCCATTGGGGTTTCCCCGCGCAGGTTCAAATCCTGCTGACTACGTTGACTTTTTCAGTGGTAACGTGTTATTAAAAACTTTACTGCACTTTGCATTTTGTTTGTATCTGCTTGGCAAAGCAATCTTTACTTACTGGAATATGTGGCACACTAAAGAAGAAAACACTCTGAATTCTTCAAACATTTTCCAAGTTATACATTTTAGGGTGCTGCTGGCTGTAAAACATTTAATAAAGAACTCCATTTCAATAAATGCATTGTCTTCTATTGATAAGTATCTCTATGCTGCAACATAGTGCTAAGAGGTCATTTGTGTGCAATACTTTGCACAACATAAAATAGAGGAGAAACGGCTTACCCTTACAGAAATAACTTAAGGTGACAAAGGATAATGAGCACTTTAGTGTGAGAGTGAGGGAATTCTTCCACTTTATAATTACAGATAATATTTGAATTCTTCTTAAGGACTGTGCTAAGTACTGCATGTATTGAGATGTGTACATTCTTTACAGTCTGCCAAAACTATATTGTTTAAATATAATGGGAATAATCAATGTTATAGTTCAACTGCTTATCACACTTCAGCACAAATAGCTTTTTGTTATGAAAAAGCATTTGTAATGTTTTATTGTTATCATTCACAAAAGCTAAGCAGGGTTTTCTAAACCTGTTGAAGAAATAAACAACTTAGCTTGAATTTTACTGAAAAATGGTCATTAATGTACTGTAATAATTGTACTGTAACTTCCTGAAGTTTACAGAAAATTAAGAAATTAATCAAATGTAAACTTTAAGGACTCTTTTGTGAAACAGAATGATTCTCTTTAAGAACAAATGTGCTTTGTACTTTGATATTAAATTCAGAGACAGAACTGTCAGGAATCGGCGTTCTCCACGCTCTACCCACAAATCACCCCCTTCCCGCAGGGAGTCCCTGGACACACAAAACAAACCTGCCTTACCGGCCTCCACGGCTCCTCGCCCCTGCCGCCGTCGCGGGATCACTCCCCTCGGCGATTCCTCTGCTCAGTGCCTGGCGCGCCCACGCCCCCCTGCACGCCCCCCTGCACGCACACCTGCACGCACACCTGCACCATCCACTTGCTCGGTTCACGTGCGCTCACGAGTTATGGAGCACGCTCAGTCTGCACACTCTTCTTCCCGTCCCCCGGACCTCAGGCTCCGCCCCTGCACACTGCACGGCATACTCAGGTTACCAACAAGACTCACCTGGCCTGTTATGCCTGCACAAATCTGCAGTGTCTCCCGTTAGCTCTTCCTGTCCCGCCTCCGTTCCTAATTGGACCTTCCTGCTTTATCTAGCTCCTCTCTGCTCTCAGTCTAATTCTACGTAGAATTAATAAAATTGTATTATTTTCCGATATCCGCAGTGATTCTGGTCAACCTGACAGATTTTTAGTAATACAGTATACTGCAAGACCATGTGTTGTCTACCCTTTACTACAGTATACAGTACTGTATGAATGACAATAGAGTGCTGTACTGTATACTTTATAAGGGGAATCCTTCTGATCAACTCTCTTTGATCAATACTGATAAATACAGTATCATATTTATACCCCTTTAGCACTTGTCGTTCCATCCTATGCACCCATTTACAATGGTGATTGCGGTCGTATTCACGTACTTTATGTGAGATAAATTAACCAGTTCTTTTATTGCTGAAGTCGCCACAAAAAACTTTTATTTACAAATACAATACAATACAATGGTGAAACATTTCAAGTTAACAGCAATTCAAAACCTCAACACACAATAATACATACTGTACAGTACTGTATGATTATTTATTTATAATACAGTATACAGCTCTGTACTGTATATGCAGTATACAGTATACTGTACTATATTTGGGCCTTGTCTTTGGGGGTTTATTCATGCAATTATTAGGGTGACCTGCCGTTGGAAATACTGACACAGTACAATCCTACAGCTACACCACCCACCCCCTCCCTTAGAGTTTTTAATCCCTCCCTGGCCAAGCATCAATCGTCTGGCTAATCCAATCCAAGCCATTGTTTTGTTAATCTGGCCCTGGGCTGGCTACGGTAACAAGATTCAGCAGGAGGCCAGCCAGAGTACTGTATCATCCCACCATCCACCTTCCTTAGAGGGAGGCCTGCCTGCTTTGGAAAAATCCCCTCTCGAATTTGAAATGTAAATCTGATGTGCATCCGTTTGCTTACAGTAACTGTTCTGTTCAGAACAGCCACTGCTTCTAAATTACTGAAAATATACAGGATAAATATACAGTAATGTGAAATAATCCGTTCTGTGGGTCTGAGAGGGTTGAAAGTCACCAGGTCCTCATACAGTACAGTACATTCTCGAATACCTTTAGAATAAAAATACAGTATATATAAATATACAGTATAAATATAGCACAGTATACTGTAATGTTAAATAACCCATCCTGTTCTTTTTCCCTTCATACTGTAACAGTATCCTCATTGTGTCTGCGGTACAGTAGTTCATTGAGAGAGGAGAGGTTTTGTGTACATCATTACTGCTGTTTATATACTGTACATTTGACTGCACAAGCAGATTTGACGGAACACAAGGCCCCCCCTCCCCCTTGGGCACCCTTTTTCCTGGAACGACAAGAAAACAAAAACTTTGTTCAGTTACTGTACTGTACTGTATGTGCGTACTGTATTATGGTAGAACTACTGTACAGTAGGTGGCTGGTGCAGCTTTCTCTGGAAAGAAAAAAATGGAGCAGTTAGTAGGCAGTTACTGTAGTACTGTCAAACTAGTCTACTGAACTGTATACTGGAACTACTGTATACTCTGACTATTGGGAAAGAAAAAATCTGTGCCATACTTACCTGTATCATACTGTACTTACTGTACAATACTACAGCACTGTACTACTTTCCTGATGCTTGCCCATTGCGCGCGATGACAATGGGCAACACAGTGGCAATATGGTCTATATATTTATTGCATCGTTCCACGGTGAGTACATCGTTCCAAAAACTCATTATGGCTTTATACAACTCGTCCTTCTTGGAGGGTTTCGCCACTTTACGGATGTGGTCCTTCAGCTGATGCCAGACCATTTCGATCGGATTGAAGTCTGGCGATCTGTGATTGGAAAGAAAGGACAATTAGTTTAAGAGATACAGTACACAGTAAAAACAGTGGGGAACATAAATGGGACACGGTCTACTGCACTTACTCCGCTGGCGCCTTCACCCAGTTGATGCCGCGCTCAAGGATATGCGCCGTCGACGCGGTGTGCTTGGGATCATTGTCCTGGTAAAAGCGATGACCATTGGGAAAGTCTTGTGTGATGTATCGCACTATCACGGGCACAATGTTGTCTTGGAAGAAATCTTTATTCATGATTCCTATAGCAAGAAAAGAAAAGTGCTCAATAGTACAGTACAGTGCATACGGTAAGGCAACACTAGTCAAGCACAGTGCATTAGGCGGCATTATATTTGAGAAATTGTACCTTCAAAGACGACAATGCATCCCGGTCCACGCCTAGAGATGGCACCCCACACATGCAGCTTCACAGGGTGTTTTGGCCGCGGCTTCAAAGTTATGCGGCCTTTTTTGTGGAACGCAAATCTTGCAAATCTCTCCAGCGACACAGTAGACTCATCAGTGAAGATGCAATCCTGGAAAGTCTCACCGCTGTCGATCCATGCCTGGGCCTGGAGCACTCTTTTGATTTTGTTTGCGTCCCGTATCATGGGGTACGCTCTGTAATGACAATGAATAAAAAATGTTAGCGTCACAGCGCAGTACAGTTTGCAAAACAACACTTTTACTTTACAGTACCTCCTGTACTGTCCAGTACTAACCTCACACGTCCATATTTCCATCCAATTCTGCGTCTCATCTTCTTTATGCTGCTCTCGGATACAGTCAGATTGTGGTTTTCCTGAAGAGTGTTTTTAACCCTTAATGCGCTCCTCTCATCATTCTCCTCACTTATTCTGTCCACCAGAAGAGTAGTCTCCCTACAATGCAAAGAAATTATATTGTGTTATTAATATGCAGCAATATAAAATGTATACTGTATACTGTACATGTAATGTTGTAATATACAGTAAATATAAATATACAAAAAATGTATACTGCTGTACTATAAATATAAATAGACAAAATATACAGTATACAGTACTGTATTAATATAAATATACTATATAAATATACTGTTGTTATATCATAATAAATACACATCATATACTGTATATTCCGTTGTAAGATGAATTGCAATATACCAAAAGTGTATACTGCTGCACAAAAAATATAAATTGACCACACATACACTATATACTGTTGTAATATAATAAATATACTATATAAATACGGTATACTGTTGTTATATCATAATAAATACACATCATATACTGTATATTCCGTTGTAAGATGAATTGCAATATACCAAAAGTGTATACTGCTGCACAAAAAATATAAATTGACCACACATACACTATATACTGTTGTAATATAATAAATATACTATATAAATACGGTATACTGTTGTTATATCATAATAAATACACATCATATACTGTATATTCCGTTGTAAGATGAATTGCAATATACCAAAAGTGTATACTGCTGCACAAAAAATATAAATTGACCACACATACACTATATACTGTTGTAATATAATAAATATACTATATAAATACGGTATACTGTTGTTATATCATAATAAATACACATCATATACTGTATATTCCGTTGTAAGATGAATTGCAATATACCAAAAGTGTATACTGCTGCACAAAAAAATATAAATTGACCACACATACACTATATACTGTTGTAATATAATAAATATACTATATAAATACGGTATACTGTTGTTATATCATAATAAATACACATCATATACTGTATATTCCGTTTTAAGATGAATTGCAATATACAAAAAGTGTATACTGCTGCACAAAAAATATAAATTGACCACACATACAGTACACTACAGTATATACTGTTGTAATATAAATATACTATATAAATACGGTATACTGTAGATGTACACTACAGTTTTCTATATTTTTTTTGGTTAAGTTTTATAAATACAGTATACTTATGCATTTGTTATCTTTGGTGCCTTTTTGCGGTCTCTGTTTTTTCCTTGTGCATGATAGCACACGGTGCTTGATGGCACAACGAGGCCAGAAGCAGTTAACCAGCGCTGGATATCTGCAATTCGTTTTCCGCTCGTGTACATCTCCTTCATTCTCATGCTGAGATCCTTTGAAATCTTCTTAACAGGCATTGCTGCGAGTACTGTAGAAAGAAATACAAACACAAGAATGTGTATTCGATGTTTAGTCGATGTGTATTCAATGTGCAGTGAATCCACAAAATGGATGGTGTATTTATATGTTAATGACTCACATTACAGACCACCCACTTTCAACACCTGTACCTGGCCGCCATGCATAAAAGGTTGTACACGTTGCATAGCCCACCACTTGCTGATCTTTATCTGAGCCATTGTCCAGATACTGCATTGTGCCTCCCGCTTACATGGAGCATCCCCGGTTCTATGGACGAAAGAACCATCTCACCTCTGCTGTGCCTGCCACACTGAAAAAGAGAAAGGCAGTTACCGTTTCCAAGCCAAAGGCAAAGCGACAGGCTAAGGCCAACAAAGAAAACCTTCTGCTGACCCCAAAGGCTAAGGCTTTTAAAACACGTCAGCCTTATTATGTGAAGAAGAAATACGGTACTGTGCTCGGTACGCAAGACGAATGGCAGCCAACTCACCGAATCCGCAGACCACTTGCTCCCATAAGCTTCGACGACTCTGCTGTAGCTGTCCCGGAAATCTTCAGCCCGGCTACTCCACCCCCATCTTCTCCGGTTCCATCTGAAGATGCTGCTGCCTCTGAAATCCACGGGTCACTGTCTCCTTTGCTCTTGGACGACTTTGCTTCTCTCCCGGAAATCCAACGGTCACCTTCTCCATCCCTCTTCGACGACGCTGCAGCTTCTCCTGTACCGGGCATCCCCAGGTCACCTCTTCCACTCTCCATCGATGCCGCTTCTCTCCAGAGAACACCCATCCCCCCAGATCTCCAGATGCCATGCACAAGCAGCTCGTTAGACCGGATCCTGAATGGGCTAAGTGTGGATCTCCCCGGGAATTCTAGTGTGCTGACAAAGCTAGATCTGCTTCTGGAGTCGGTGCTACATATGGAGCAACGGATGCTACAAATGGAGCAACGGCTGGATCAACGGATGCTACATATGGAGCAACAGATGGATCAACGGATGGACAAGATAGAGGCAGACATAGCGGGCATACATTATTTGCTCGGTGTTAATGCCCCTGTTTCCCCGACGCTGGAGCAGGGGGGTGACATGGATGTGATGCATGGTACCTTCGACCCCCTTCCATCACCAAGCACACCCTCTCCACCAGAAGATGCAGTGTACTATGCTATTGAGGAGGACATGACAACCCCGTCAAGACCACGCCAGGAGACAACCCGGCGACCACTACCGGAGGAAAGCTTCCTCCCAGACACCCTACCATTGCCCATCGCCTCAAGTACACCCGCTCCCAAAAGACCTCCTACACCCGCTCGCATACAAACAGAGCCCGACATCTCCCTGTGCGATCTGCCACCGGCGCTGAGGGAGAAGTATAGGGTGAGGAGTGCTGGTATACCACACAAGTATGCCTTGATCATATTTAAACACCATGTTCCCTACACATTGTACTGCGAGTGGGTGTTCAAAGTGAACTATGATGGGAATCGCCAAAAAAAGGCCCTTCCTTCTAATTTAAGGAAAAAGATTGTGGAAGAAATGCAGCGCTATTACCCTGTTACAGATCCTGTAATGAGAGGCGTTAGAGACTGCATTAATGGCGTTTTGCGCCATGCAAGGAATCGGCCATGGATGGAAAATGGGGAGGACTTTCAGTGAGACCATACTGTAATATTGTGCTGTACTGTACAGTACATGTTTTACCCTACAGTACCTGCTGTACTTAAACAAAGGATACTGTATGTTGTTGTGTGTTGCACGGTTTTTGTACTGTATTTGTAAATAAAAGTTTATTGTGGCGACTTCAGCAATAAAAGAACTGCTTAATTTATCTCACACTCAGTACTACAAACTGCTTTTTGCTGCCAGACTGCAAACCCGCAAGACCAGCAACATTGTAACAAAAGAGCAATGAGCGCACAATTGGCGTGGGAACTTCTGTTCTAAGGCCCCTAGAAATAATATTCTTTATTTTATTTATAAACTCAGATTTATAAACCCCGTCACCCACCCCCGCTACACACAATAAAAAATAATCACACACAGCATCCCCGCAATAAATAAATAAATAAATACAAATAAATACATTTGAAATAAATTTTTATTTATAGTGTAGATGTGCAGGGGGTCTCGGGAGCTGAACCGCACTGGTTTCAGGTCGGGGGACCTCCTGCCCCCCGAGATACAGGCCCCTTTAGGGGGTGCCGGTATCCCTCTGCGTTAAAGGCCCCGATCACGTGACCGCGGCCTGTTAAACCAAGCAGAGCAGAGGGATACCGGCACCCCCTAAAGGGGCCTGTATCTCGGGGGGCACGGGGTCCCCAGACCTGAAACCTGTGCGCTTCTGCTCTGGAGACCCTCTACACATCTACACTGTGAATAAAACACATACATCATTAAAGAATCATTCTTTAGCTTAGCGGCTATGCGCTATGGTAAAGAAGCAGCATTTCTGTATTTTTAATAATATTGTACAGTGAGCAGGGGGTTCCCTGAGACAGAAATCTAATCTCAGGGGACCCCCTGCTCCTGCACAATATTATTAAAAGTTCAGAAATGATGCTTCATTAGCATAGCGTATAGCCGCTAAGGTAATGAAGGGGTTAAGGCATAATAACCAATAAATACATTCAATACACTACCCACTACCCATGGCAACCTCCGCTGCTGTACAGTAAAACAGAGAAAAAAATGAACACTTTCAAAGTAATGTCCCCTAACACCTTAATCCCCATAGCGGTTATTAACCGCTACAGTCATGAAGGGGTTAACCCACCCTCACCCACCACTCGGGACGCCCACTGTACATACCCTCCCACTCTAACCCCCCACCCCGTGAGGCCTAACCACCCTCAACCCTCACCCACTAACTACCCACAAGGGAGGCCTACCCACATACCGTTGGGGAACCCCCCCACCCCCCACCCCCAGTCCCCGCAATAAAAACAATGCACAGCCCCACAATAAACAGCATTCTATTTATTAAATACATTACCCACCCCCTGTGCCCTCCCCCCCATAAATACAAGATTTATTCTTTTACATTCAGGGTCCATAACGCAGCCCCACGCTAGTCCCCGGTGGGCTGGCAGGGCACCTGGACAGACCTACAGTTTACCAGCAGCATTCCACAGGTTCTGGAGGCCTGCTGGTGGATCCTGCCAGCACCATAGCCCTCAGGTGGTCTCCTTGGGTCACTGTGGAACACAATTGTGTCCCCGCGGTAGGCCCAAGGATGTCTGGGAGCCCCGGGTCAAACCCACAGGTGTCTGCGGGGCCTTGGGTGGTTCCCATGAGGGTCTGGGGAACTCACGGGTGCTCACTACGGGTCCGCGGTGCCCCCACAGAAGTGGGACCACACATCATCATCCCCGCACCTACAGGTCGGAGGTGCCCCCACAGAAGTGGGACCACACATCGTCATACACGCAGACTACGGGTCGGAGGTGCCCCCACAGAAGTGGGACCACACATCGTCATGCCCGCATGTGTCACCCGTGGAACCACCAGCCTGCTACCCTTTAGGATACCCAAGGATTCCCCGCGGGTGGTTTCCAGAGGTCCCACGCAAAACCACGGAAGTAACCCTGAATGTAAAAAAAATAAACCTGGCCTATACATTCAATACATACACCCTCCCCCCCCAACACCTACAGTACAATAATGTGCAAAATAACTATTATCCAGATATGGATAATAGATTAATTGCCCATTATTAAAAACATTAACTAGCATATACAAATAAATAAAGTACTACTGACCTCATCAATACGAAGTGTCCGACGCCAGCGCCTTCCTTCTCTTGCCCACACAAAACATAGCCAAAACCAAGCCAATACATTGCAATTACATTCAGATATCAATTAACCCCTTAAACACCTTATCGGATAATAACCGCAAAGGTAATTAAGGGGTTAAGCCACACAGGCACGATACCCACCCTTCACCCATGAATTTGTACTGTGGCTTCATCATGCAACTATATATATATACTGTATATATATATATACTGTATATATATATACAGAGAGACAGAGAGAAAGAGAGAGAGAGAGATATATATACAGTATATATATATATATATATATAGTATATATTTATATATATTATATATATATATATATATATATATATATATATATATATATATATATATATATATATATATATATATATATATATATATATACACACACGTTATATACACACCCATGATAAACCAATATACAGGACAAATAAATGTAGAAGGTTTATCAAAAGCATACTGCCCTACAACCAAACACTTCTCCATACAGACACTACATTAAAATCAATTTCCTTTAAAAATCCTAACTGATCTCACAATCTACTGTACTGTATATGATCACAAACCAATGAAAAAACTCACATTCCAATATGCATAAAATCTATGCACCATATACATTCTGCAAATTAATCAAACGTAAACAAAAATCAATTAGCAATCATTATTTACATCCCTAAACATTTCACACTCAATCACGAACAATGAAACCATTAACAGATTCACGCCTAGAGCAGAACAATTAAGCCTTTGAAAAAATATAAGTACCGACAAAAATACAACCTTTACAACCAAGGCTATCTATCCCTGACCTTCCTCAAACACACAATACAATACCAAGGAATACATCTATCTAATTTTAAAATACTTTAAACTCACAAAATAATTAAAAACACATCTAATCCAGCTTTTAAAACATCATCATTTCTTACCCTGAATGTATACTGTACAGTATATCTCTCTAGACATATATATTGTACATACATACATACATACAGTGGCAAGAAATGATATACCACAAAAAAAAAAAATACACATGTTAAAAAACCTTTTGAAAAAATTAACAAGTTAAATAAAATACATTTCTTTACTGTAGTTCACTTACCATTACTTGCCCCCACCGATTCCCGTTGCACAGCTTACTCATGAACCAATCCACGATCAGGAACCCATAAAATAATAAACCATTCAAAATAATAAACATTAAACTAAAAATCCAAATCAATCCACGGGTCTTCAACTTGTAATCCATCTTCATCTGTATTCTTCTTTCTTCTATCTCCTTCCGGGCGGGGCAGGGCGTGGTCTTCTTTCCATCATCGGCCACGCCCTTGTCTTTTTTCTTCTCCGGAGGTCCTTCCTCCGCGGCGTCTGGCTGCAAAATGAGACGACATAGGCTTTTAAAGGCCTATGACGTCACATTTTGCGTCATGGTTCCCACGGTCCTGATTGGACCGTGAAAACCATGTGTTTTGGCCGATAAAAAAAAAAATGATGATGTCACTTAAAGGGAATGAAAGCACAGCCAATCAGAATGGCTTTGCTTCAATTGCCTTTAAGATGACGTCATGAAAAGGCACATGGCTGCCCTCACATGGTATGGTAGCCAATCAGAGCGTGGGAACTTTATCCTTATTGACGTCACATCCTTTCTCCCCCAAGCCCCTGACACATGGTATACCAGAGCCAATCAGAGTAGGGATAAAGTTCCCACGCTCTGATTGGCTACTATACCATGTGAGGGCAGCCATGTGCCTTTTCATGACGTCATCTTAAAGGCAAATGAAGCAAAGCCATTCTGATTGGCTGTGCTTTCATTCCCTTTAAGTGACGTCATCATTTTTTTTTTATCGGCCAAAACACATGGTTTTCACGGTCCAATCAGGACCGTGGGAACCATGACGCAAAATGTGACGTCATAGGCCTTTAAAAGCCTATGTCGTCTCATTTTGCAGCCAGACGCCGCGGAGGAAGGACCTCCGGAGAAGAAAAAAGACAAGGGCGTGGCCGATGATGGAAAGAAGACCACGCCCTGCCCCGCCCGGAAGGAGATAGAAGAAAGAAGAATACAGATGAAGATGGATTACAAGTAGAAGACCCGTGGATTGATTTGGATTTTTAGATTAATGTTTATTATTTTGAATGGTTTATTATTTTATGGGTTCCTGATCGTGGATTGGTTCGTGAGTAAGCTGCGCAACGGGAGTCGGTGGGGGCAAGTAATGGTAAGTGAACTACAGTAAAGAAATGTATTTTATTTAACTTGTTAATTTTTTCAAAAGGTTTTTTAACATGTGTATTTTTTTTTTTGTGGTATATCATTTCTTGCCACTGTATGTATGTACAGTATGTATGTACAATATATATGTCTAGAGAGATATACTGTACAGTATACATTCAGGGTAAGAAATGATGATGTTTTAAAAGCTGGATTAGATGTGTTTTTAATTATTTTGTGAGTTTAAAGTATTTTAAAATTAGATAGATGTATTCCTTGGTATTGTATTGTGTGTTTGAGGAAGGTCAGGGATACTGTAGATAGCCTTGGTTGTAAAGGTTGTATTTTTGTCGGTACTTATATTTTTTCAAAGGCTTAATTGTTCTGCTCTAGGCGTGAATCTGTTAATGGTTTCATTGTTCGTGATTGAGTGTGAAATGTTTAGGGATGTAAATAATGATTGCTAATTGATTTTTGTTTATGTTTGATTAATTTGCAGAATGTATATGGTGCATAGATTTTATGCATATTGGAATGTGAGTTTTTTCATTGGTTTGTGATCATATACAGTACAGTAGATTGTGAGATCAGTTAGGATTTTTAAAG